>NC_089852.1:14688706-14773706 GCF_036373705.1 Amia ocellicauda
CATCCCACCCCCCTCCCACACACAGCCTGACCTTGGATAACTGTCTGATTGAATAGATGTGAATCTCAAAAACACACACTTTGGTCTGACTAGATCTGGTCTTCAGTGATAACATCAGAGAGCGAAATCTTTATTATGACTACTTCACTGATACACCCTTTAGATCCTACAGCCTACAACTTGGCTCTGCTCTTCACACTGTGGCCTTGCTGGGGGGGGGGCGGGCGGTTTGGTGGGTTGAGAAGCTCTGATCCCGTTGCTTTTGAAGGACATGGAAACTTAATTCCAAAGTGTTCCAGGGGTGATCCACGTATGAGCAAAGGTGAAACCAAACCTTAGGGATCATTACAAAACCTTATGATGCCTTTGGTCTTCACATTACTTAGCAGTTGCAGTTATTCAGGACAGCGGTCTCAAAGGGAGAACAATCCAGGCTGATCCAGAACAGATGTCAACCCTGCTGTGCTTCTGATATGAGCTCAGCGTTATTGTCTTTCCTTTCCATCCATCTCTACATGTGAAGAACTCTTTTTCAGTCAGAAACTCCCAACAAGAAGATGAGGTTTGATAGAGTAGCGAGTTTCCATGCTGACAAGACAATCTCTTATTCGGCTAGATGATTAATGAGTCAGTCAGAATCTCCTCACAACCACCATGACAGATTCCAAGTGATGAGCATGGACTGAGAGTTAATTTTAGTCTTGATTGCAGTGCTGAGTGGGGGGATATGAGGGAGCAGGCTGACAGTCTGCAGAAGGCCCATTGGTTTTGCTTTTTAACAAATACAAAGAATGCTGCAGTAAAAAAAAAAACTTCCAAATGCTTTTGCAGACAAAGCCTTGAATTGAACACCAAACGAATGAGGAATAACTTCCCGAAAACCCAAATATTGAAAGGTCATATACTGAGAGAATATATATACACAATATATATTGTTTGTATTTTTTAAGTAAATTTTTTGTTAAAAACCTGGAGTATTCAGACTTGTCCAACTGTTGCTCTGCACTTTGATCATAGCAAGTTTCATCTCAATGCTAACATTATTGAAAGGTCAAGCTCAATTGAAAATAATGGATTTGACCTTTCCTTATTTTCCCCCAGGGCTGAAATGATTCTCTCCATTATCTGTCAGATCTGAAAACAATCGGAGAGGTAAAATATGCTTGGCTCTGTGAAGTGAATGCATTCTCTTTTTATATGACATGATACCTAGGCTATACAGAAGTCTATAATCTGTGAACAAAAAACTGAAAAGCTATATAAAACACTCCTTTACAACAGATTGGGAAACATTACCTTTTTCCCCCTGCAAAATCAAAATTCTAACTTTCCACATGCAAGAAGATGGATTTGGAAGCAAACAAACTTTCTAAAATATAGTAAATAAGGAGTCCTCTTTCTCAGACATGCAATAGAATACATTTCCAAACCCAATGGGCGATGAAGACACTGCCCAGTACATAGTGGAATATTCTGGAAAATGTTGTACAGACCTGACAGATTTGATTATTTTGGCGAGTGTCCATACATGTAGCAAAACATAATATAACACTGCTGGGAGTCTAACCCAATAGATCAAGAAGAAAGACTGAGACATTTCACTGCCTGCTTCCGCCCTCAACCCCCATGAATGCCGCCAAGACGAACTGGAAAAGCAGAGGAAGAGACTGCGTAGAACAGCTTCTCTAAAAACATCCCTGGAAACCGTGCTGCAGGACAATTCACACAGTATTGCTCTGGCCATCTATCACATGGACTGCACGAGTCAGTAAGGCCATAGCTGGGCCAACATCTTATTAAACACACTGAACAGCTGTCTTTTGGTATTTTACCTGATTTGCCCCTTATTGGATTATATAACGGAGCTCGTACGTGCCAAGAATGAGCTTTAATGATAATGTTGAAAATGACTGTGAACTCATGAACTGGTGAAAGATGAACATTGGTGTGTCATACATGGTGTAGGAATGGTTTATAATATACACTCACCTAAAGGATTATTAGGAACACCATACTAATACTGTGTTTGACCCCCTTTCGCCTTCAGAACTGCCTTAATTCTACGTGGCATTGATTCAACAAGGTGCTGAAAGCATTCTTTAGAAATGTTGGCCCATATTGATAGGATAGCATCTTGCAGTTGATGGAGATTTGTGGGATGCACATCCAGGGCACGAAGCTCCCGTTCCACCACATCCCAAAGATGCTCTATTGGGTTGAGATCTGGTGACTGTGGGGGCCAGTTTAGTACAGTGAACTCATTGTCATGTTCAAGAAACCAATTTGAAATGATTCGACCTTTGTGACATGGTGCATTATCCTGCTGGAAGTAGCCATCAGAGGATGGGTACATGGTGGTCATAAAGGGATGGACATGGTCAGAAACAATGCTCAGGTAGGCCGTGGCATTTAAACGATGCCCAATTGGCACTAAGGGGCCTAAAGTGTGCCAAGAAAACATCCCCCACACCATTACACCACCACCACCAGCCTGCACAGTGGTAACAAGGCATGATGGATCCATGTTCTCATTCTGTTTACGCCAAATTCTGACTCTACCATCTGAATGTCTCAACAGAAATCGAGACTCATCAGACCAGGCAACATTTTTCCAGTCTTCAACTGTCCAATTTTGGTGAGCATGTGCAAATTGTAGCCTCTTTTTCCTATTTGTTGTGGAGATGAGTGGTACCCGGTGGGGTCTTCTGCTGTTGTAGCCCATCCGCCTCAAGGTTGTACGTGTTGTGGCTTCACAAATGCTTTGCTGCATTCCTCGGTTGTAACGAGTGGTTATTTCAGTCAAAGTTGCTCTTCTATCAGCTTGAATGAGTCGGCCCATTCTCCTCTGACCTCTAGCATCAACAAGGCATTTTCGCCCACAGGACTGCCGCATACTGGATGTTTTTCCCTTTTCACACCATTCTTTGTAAACCCTAGAAATGGTTGTGCGTGAAAATCCCAGTAACTGAGCAGATTGTGAAATACTCAGACCGGCCCGTCTGGCACCAACAACCATGCCACGCTCAAAATTGCTTAAATCACCTTTCTTTCCCATTCAGACATTCAGTTTGGAGTTCAGGAGATTGTCTTGACCAGGACCACACCCCTAAATGCATTGAAGCAACTGCCATGTGATTGGTTGATTAGATAATTGCATTAATGAGAAATTGAACAGGTGTTCCTAATAATCCTTTAGGTGAGTGTATACACACAAGCAATGGCCTGAATCCACAGTTATCCACAGGTTGTGAATCAGCATTACAGAAGGCTTCCCAAGTCTTGGTGATGGAACCCAGTGATGCAGTGACTTACTGCTGGCTTAATACTGCTTCACTACTGGGAAGCCTCTCCTGCCAACTGCTTAGTGGTGGCTGTTTGAGCGAGAGAAAAATAAGTTTAGTGTGAAGCGACATCCCTGGCTGTGCTGTATTACGCATATTTAGACATTTGGCTAGGGGCAGAGGAGCTGCACTTGTAATTTATATTCAGTGAGCCCCCAGTGAATTACACAGCAGGTCAGCTGTGAAATTGAGGCTGTATTTTTTGTTAGGCCTCTATGTGCTGAGAGACAGGGCTTCTTCTTGTTTATTGTATCTTTTTTTTATTGAATTTTTCCAAATGACTTTTGTGCTGAAGAAAAAAAAAATGTCCTTGTCACTTCTGCTTTGCCACACTTAGAAGTGAAGGGCAGCAAACTTTGAAGAAAAAGTGACAGCAAAACTGCAACATAAATTAGGCTGGTGCCACTATGTAAAGATGCCAATATTACCATCCTATCTAGAAAACTGTTGAAAAATGTTTTTTGACAATAAATGTGAGTATAGTTTAATGTATGTTTAGACAGTTGAAATACTGCAGTTGTGTACCCCTTCTGTTATCCTATCGCATTGTCATTCTTGCTTTGACTTATTTGTGTTTATTCAATGGTTGATGCTTTTCTTATGTCATCAGCTGAAAGCAGGAATCTCTTGACATCAGAGGCACAAAACCCACTGTACTCTAAGTAGAGAACAGTCTAAAAATATACCAAGAACTGTGAAGCAATTCACAATCTCTTTTTATTTTATTTTAAGAACATTTCACAGAAACAAGAGCCTCAATTCATAAGCAGATTATTATTTAACCTGACTCTGTACACTCAATGAGCTGCCTTTTGGGTTTAACATAACTAGCATTCATATATGAAGATATTGCATTTCCTGTGCAGTGACATGGAAAATCACTGCACACTTTATACCAAGACCAAAAGTAAAATTTAGCATCAAATGTATCACATAAAATTGTGTGGCTACTATTAGGATGAAGGAAAAAGTATTGTGAGAATCAATAGCCAGAGAACACAGAAAAGATAAATTGTCCCATTGTCCAACAAGTACTTACAGTACGTAGCATCACTTTAAATACATATTTTAAGTAAGAGGCTATATGCCTTCTACATTAATCTGCTATGACATCAGTGCATTCTAACTTTGATTTGGTGCCAGGGATTTGCAGGAAAAAGGATTAAACAATTAGTGACCAAATATTTGTGACCTGTATTTTTCAAAATACAGGTCTTGACTTACACAGTGTCTTGTTATGCAGCAGATTCACACCATTTGTACTACCACAGAAACCTCAGGTGTAGGAGTGTAAAAGCCAAAGCCCTTACATATAACAATTGTAAAGGCCAAGTTATTGAAAGAAGAGTAATACCACAGGAGAAGGAATCCACAGACTTTGGTTTTGCACAGTTTACCCAATTGCCAAGACTGGTATTTGTGTAACAGGTAACATGTGTGGAAGCCTCAAATCCAAAAGCAAAGCAATTAAAATGAGAACACCTTGTCTCTGGAGTGTGTGATAATTGTGATGATAAAGCCTCCATTAAGATTACCTTCTGTTGATGAGGGGATCAGGGAGAATGCGTAGGCTTTTGAGGGGATAAATTATGTAGATTAGTATGTATTTCCTGTGCCTACAGATAGCTGTGGGTCTGTTTATAGTCCAAACTCTCATTTTAAATTGTAAAAATGACCAGTTATAATGAAGAATATAAGTAACTCATCCAGGTGGATATCATCTACAAAGCAGTTTGTTTGCAGAGTGAAACAGGATAAAACTACAACAAAAGACCATTGACCGTTGCGTTGCAAGGTGACTTCACGAGGTGTTGAGACATATGGTCAGAAGCAGCCAGATACAAAGTTCAGTGTTTTACTGTGTGTTCAGAGACCAATAAAGTGAGCAGTCACAGGTGGCATCTCCAGAGCCACAACAGCTGTTGTAGAAGGCAAGCGGTAGAAGGACTCTGCCATTGTTTGTTTTGCTACATTAAGAGACCACACCTGACCTGCACCACATATACTCCCAGGTTTAGAGAGTCCTGTTCTGCTCTGTTCAAAATCACTGCCGTGTGTGAATGTACAGCAGGCAGAATACAGCTTAAGGAACAAGTCCATTTATATGCACAAATGTATTTGAATGAATAGCTTAACTGCCTTAGTCATCACAACATCATTAAGGAGATTTATCACATGCAAGATATTGTAAAACATACTGTTCCCCTGCCAGAACAAAATAATCCCTCAAATGCAGAAACAGTTTTTAATGAACTACTGTTACAAAGAAAAGCAGAAGATGATGCATTAATATCTGGTAGCATCATCTTGTGCATTCACCTATTTGTGCAATCAACTTGTAGACAACAGGCCTGCTGTAAATTCCCCAAGTCTTTCCTTCAGCTTAGTCACATTATATAGACATGGATTCATCTCCATTGTTATTACAATAGATGGAAAGCTGTACTTGATCTTAGTCTGAACTAAGAGACTAGCTGAATCTATTAATTTCATTTCTAGGAAATGGTTGTGTTTGGTCCAGTGAAAAGGCTTTCATCGAATAATAACTTTATCCACACCAAGAAGTCCTTTGTTAACTTTGTTAAAACAGATCCATATTGAGGATCTTGCCCAAACAGCCAGCATAGACTCATGTTTAACAATCAGTAAATACTTGAGAGTAATTCAAGGTCCATTTAAAGCCATGGAAAAACCCTTGTCTTACCGTGTCTGGGAGATTACAGTCTTTCTGGGGCTCCAGGTGACCAGCATCTGTCTCTGATCTCTTCCAACTGATCTAGCAGGTCGACATGATTGAGTTTTTGCCCTCCTTAAAAGAAATGAATAGGCATTTAATGAAAGAAAAGTTTTAATTTATAATTTGTGATTTGCGGGTAGAAGATCTTTTCGAAACATTTAGCTACTTTTCCACAGAAATGGAACCATCATGAAATGGAATCATATTGCAGTCTGACAATCCACAGACATTTATAGCTGGGCTGTTTAATGGTTTTAAAATATACCCTACAAGGGCCACTTAACTAAAAACAGAGCCAGGAGCTGACAGCATAAAATAAACCCACAGTGGCTACAACTAGTCAACACAAACCTCTTAGTTTGGAAAGCAATACCCAATACCTGGGGGGCCGGGGGGGGCTCCCCCAGAAAATGTTGAAAATTAAATATCTAAAATGCACAATTCTGAGTCATTTCGGAGTCGAAAAACGTGGCTCAAATGAAATCCATAAAATCAAGCAGATTTGATTAAAAAATATTGTAGCGATCCTGGCGGGGACCTGTAGTGCTAGACAATGTGCACGCGCCAGTAGGGCAGTCTAAGGGATGGGGGGGGTTGTAAAAGTGTGTATGGAGGGTGGGCGGGTTGGTTCGGGGTCTGTGTATGTGGGGTAATTGTTGTGTTGGGTTTCAAAGGGATATTGTTCTGGGTTCATTTGTTTTGGGGTTGTGTGGCTCCCCCCATCTCCAGGGTGGTACAGCCGGGGAGCAGTGATTGGTGGGTGGGGGTCACATGACCAAGGGGTATATTAAGATGTGATGACGCGTTGTTCGGAGAGTTGGAGCGGGAGTACCCCTACAGATAGAACTGAGTGTTCTATTGCATGTGGGCAAGACTATTGGAGGAAAAGTTGATGTACCTCTCAGTGCTGTGAAATAAAGCATCATTTTGTTTTGGAAAACAGTTTAATTTATTTTGTTATTCTCATAAATTACCCTGAACCTTGAGGTTGTTACAATATATTTGCTCCATAACCACACATCACAATGGGACACATCCAGTGAGGAAATCGCACATCAACCGACATTATGCAGGCAAACTATGCGGTTTCTAGTGCTTGTCAATCAAATATCTATTTCGGTGGAGCTCTGTAATTGAAACAGGTGAAGATGCACAATTCTCGATTTGTGCGCCTGCAAGAAATATGCGTGTTCATTGGAAATCAGCTGGGGGGGTGCCTAAATACTCCAATGTTTACTGGGGCCTAATAATTTGTTCAGCATAAAGTACTACCACTTCTGTTATGGAATTCAATTTTCATATAAAATGGAGTGACCACAGTTACCTGAGGAATGAAGTTTTACACATCTTCTTACCATGATTAACATACAGGGATTGCTGAAATTAAAATTCCATTAAAACTAAAATGTTTTCTATTTCCTTCTCTTTGAAGAGGTAGCCTATATAAAATATCTGAAACAGTTATCTGGTCACTTTCCAAAAACAATCCATTAAGTATCAAAAATACTTTTTATATCTTACAATTATCTTAATTATCCATTTCATTTTAGATTAAATTCTGAGAATACAGAAAATGCTCAAAGAATGTGGCAACATATTAAATTAAACCAAGGTATTAGATACAGATGTTAAGTGTATTACTGTGGTCACCCACCCATAATTAAAGCTAGAAAGTTATAATCCACCAGTTATAAAAATCAATAGAGGCCATTAAACCTTCCCATTAATTACCAGGACAGACCCTGTCTAAAAAACAAATTGAGGCACACTGTTGTTTGAAAGTTAGTTTTGGTAAAGTGCCCTTCCTCTTTAAAGTTTGTTGTGAAACATTCTAGCTAATTTTACTAACTACTGTTGCTAATTAATCTTTTACTTCAGCCAGCTGTTCATTAATTTATTGATTAAATATTTATAAAAGTTAATGACTCCATATATTAGTTGTAGTAAATTTGTACCACATGTTCATTGTTTTATTTATAACAAATTAGAAATGTGTTCCTCTTGACACTTAACTTTAGCTTAAACTACAACACAGTGTTCTTTAATGCTTCAGTTAAACACCAGTGGACCAAAACAGGCATTTTCTTAATAACTGGAATTCAGGAGGCCAATTGAGAGTGCATGCTTGTTTAATGCATCTGCATTATTCTATTACGCTACTTCTGACACTGACCTATCCTGTGCAGTCTTCCTCATTTGTCTTTTTATGTTTTTTCCACTATTGACACACTTCTCTTTTCCAGAAAAATAAACCAACCTAACAGTACAGGGATAATTTGGAGGCAAGGACTCCTTCAGGACTTACAGGAAGTTTAACTGGTGGGATAATTGTCGGTCTTGAGACATTTCCCCATCTCATAAGATGGCAGTTCTTAGTCCCTTCCCCGTCTACATCTTTGTTGTCTCTTTCTAAAGCATATGAACTTGATATTGATTGTATTGTGCCACAAGGTCAAGGTCATATATATATATATATACACTCACCTAAAGGATTATTAGGAACACCTGTTCAATTTCTCATTAATGCAATTATCTAACCAACCAATCACATGGCAGTTGCTTCAATGCATTTAGGGGTGTGGTCCTGGTCAAGACAATCTCCTGAACTCCAAACTGAATGTCTGAATGGGAAAGAAAGGTGATTTAAGCAATTTTGAGCGTGGCATGGTTGTTGGTGCCAGACGGGCCGGTCTGAGTATTTCACAATCTGCTCAGTTACTGGGATTTTCACGCACAACCATTTCTAGGGTTTACAAAGAATGGTGTGAAAAGGGAAAAACATCCAGTATGCGGCAGTCCTGTGGGCGAAAATGCCTTGTTGATGCTAGAGGTCAGAGGAGAATGGGCCGACTGATTCAAGCTGATAGAAGAGCAACTTTGACTGAAATAACCACTCATTACAACCGAGGTATGCAGCAAAGCATTTGTGAAGCCACAACACGTACAACCTTGAGGCGGATGGGCTACAACAGCAGAAGACCCCACCGGGTACCACTCATCTCCACTACAAATAGGAAAAAGAGGCTACAATTTGCACAAGCTCACCAAAATTGGACAGTTGAAGACTGGAAAAATGTTGCCTGGTCTGATGAGTCTCGATTTCTGTTGAGACATTCAGATGGTAGAGTCAAAATTTGGCGTAAACAGAATGAGAACATGGATCCATCATGCCTTGTTACCACTGTGCAGGCTGGTGGTGGTGGTGTAATGGTGTGGGGGATGTTTTCTTGGCACACTTTAGGCCCCTTAGTGCCAGTTGGGCATCGTTTAAATGCCACGGCCTACCTGAGCATTGTTTCTGACCATGTCCATCCCTTTATGACCACCATGTACCCATCCTCTGATGGCTACTTCCAGCAGGATAATGCACAATGTCACAAAGGTCGAATCATTTCAAATTGGTTTCTTGAACATGACAATGAGTTCACTGTACTAAACTGGCCCCCACAGTCACCAGATCTCAACCCAATAGAGCATCTTTGGGATGTGGTGGAACGGGAGCTTCGTGCCCTGGATGTGCATCTCACAAATCTCCATCAACTGCAAGATGCTATCCTATCAATATGGGCCAACATTTCTAAAGAATGCTTTCAGCACCTTGTTGAATCAATGCCATGTAGAATTAAGGCAGTTCTGAAGGCGAAAGGGGGTCAAACACAGTATTAGTATGGTGTTCCTAATAATCCTTTAGGTGAGTGTATATATATATATATATATATATTTCTAACTGCACATTATGGATCTAGCCTAATGATTGTGTATCTACTTAAAGTAGTTTTAAACTCGGGAGGAAGACACCCCCAATGTCATGCGAGTTTCACCTAGACAAGAATAATGCTTGGGTCACACTGCTCGATTTAAGCCCGATTTGAGCCCGATTTGTCAATCATGACAAATTGTCACTGATCGTCATGATGAGCTGCCTTGTCAGGGCGCGTCTCCGCTACCAATGGTCGTGCAGCGAGAGACGGGCTGTGATGCGATCGCTGGCCTCCGATCCGATCGTAAGCTAGTCGGAGCCGCTATGACTTGTTTAATATTTATGACTCGATCGGCACCGACCGTGGAGAGTGACGTCATCAGCAGCCAATGAGAGTTGAGATGACTGAAGAAGAAAAAAGAAATGGGAAGAATAAACATGACGAGAATTTTCATATGTATTTATTAGAATACTTCAACTACCAATGGTTGTTTCGGGGCAGGTTATTTTAAAGTACTATAATACAGGGAAAATAACATTTTCAAATATAATACCAATTAGTATCTGTAACTGACCCAGTTCTGTGCAAAATATCGATCCCTACAATGTGATGACCATACTGTGGGATGGATTAACCTGTGTGTTGCTCACCTCCAGCTCTAACACAGGGCATACAGGCTATTGCCCTCGCCTCCCCAGCCATGTCTTCACACACTATTTTCTCTCCACTTTCTGTGTTTGTCCGCACAGACGAACACAAACAGCAACAGCGGCTTGTGGTCGCGTTCTTTCCGCAGTTTTGCGCAGATCTGCAGAAATACACTGATCCCATTGCGGACTGCGGACGTCTGCACTGCATGAACATGACTTGTGAATGTCCCCATCCGTGTTTGTTTTCCTTTTCTCTGGGTGGATTATATGCGTTTCCGCAAGCTGTGGCGAGTTTAGAGGCGGTGTCGGAGATCCCCATGACTCAGGGTTTCAGATCCGTCGTGAAGTGCGTTTCCCCCTGTACTGTAGTGTGCGCTGCATTCAGTGCAAAATAGTCGTTAAGTGTGAGCTGCTCACCGCTCGCAAAATGGGGTTGGATTATAGAAATAGTGTAGTGTGACCCCAGTTTAACAAATTCGCTTCCCCAGCATTCCCCAGAATCCCTCCTCCACCCTTGCAGCAACTCATTTGCTTGTACCACCCATTGGTAATTGTCATCGTTAATAATAAATTAGGCGATTATATATTTCCTAGCAGACCCTTATACAGCTATACAACTGTTACAATATACACAGATCAACCATAACATCATGACCACCTGCCTAATATTGTGTAGGTCCCCCTTTTGCCGCCAAAACAGCCCTGACCCGTCGAGGCATGGACTCCACTAGACCTCTGAAGGTGTGCTGTGGTATCTGGCACCAAGACGTTAGCAGCAGATCCTTTAAGTCCTGTAAGTTGCGAGGTGGGGACTCCATGGATCAGACTTGTTCGTCCAGCACATCCCACAGATGCTCGATTGGATTGAGATCTGGGGAATTTGGAGGCCAAGTCAACACCTTGAACTCGCGATTCATCAGACCAGGCCACCTTCTTCCATTGCTCCGTGGTCCAGTTCTGATGCTCACGTGCCCATTGTAGGCGCTTTCGGCAGCGGACAGGGGTCAGCATGGGCACCCAGACTGGTCTGCGGCTACGCAGCCCCATACGCAACAAACTGCGATGCGCTGTGTGTTCTGACACCTTTCTATCAGAAGCAGCATTAACTTTTTCAGCAATTTGAGCTACAGTAGCTCATCTGTTGGATCGGACCACACGGGCCAGCCTTCGCTCCCCACGTGCATCAATGAGCCTTGGCCGCCCATGACCCTGTCGCTGGTTCACCGCTTTTCCTTCCTTGGACCACTTTTGATAGGTACTGACCACTGCAGACTGGGAACACCCCACAAGAGCTGCAGCTTTGGAGATGCTCTGACCCAGTCATCTAGCCATCACAATTTGGCCCTTGTCAAAGTCGCTCAGATCCTTACGCTTGCCCATTTTTCCTGCTTGTAACACATCAACTTTGAGGACAAAATGTTCACTTGCTGCCTAATATATCCCACCCACTGACAGGTGCCATGATAACGAGATTATCAGTGTTATTCACTTCACCTGTCAGTGGTTATAATGTTATGGCTGATCGGTGTATCACTTCTCTATGTTACATTTAAAAAAATACAAAAATTACACAGCTGGGTTTTTACTGGAGCAGGTGGAGGGTACAACGACCCTAAATGCTACTCCACACTGCTGCCCAGGGCCGCCTTAACTCAAATGTAAACGGGGTCATAAATTTAAGGCGGCCCTGTGCCGGGTCAAAACTAGTCCCGCTTTTTGAGGCGACCTAACTGTGAATATGACAGCGCCGGGCCCTGGACTGGTGGAAAGCGTCAGTGCGTGACGCAACTCGAGCCATGCCCCCAGAGACTCGCGCGTCTGATTGAGGCGCCGCTTCTCGCCAACGCAAGAGTAAACACAGGCACCAAAACAGCTTACATGAACTGCACAAGGCAAACATTATTTTCTCTATATTGTTTGAATGTCATATCGAGCTATAGCCTTAAATGTACTGATACATTTCGCTAGCTCACATCTTTATATATATAAAAGTAATGAATTATAATGTAAACAGTTCAAACTATTCAGTCAATGAAAATAAAAAGGGTGTGTAGCTGGTAAACTTGTTATTGTTTTTTCTTGTACTAAGTATGATTGAAGTCAGAAATTTAACAGTATGCAATTTTCAGGTATTAAATGCATTGTGAACGGGACCAGGTAACTTTATTCACTCATCCGAATCTTGCATTAACCGAAGCAGGTTTCCATTCAAATCAATGCATTTTAGAACGAGACCACCTGTTTACTATCCAATCCGAAATGCAATTACATTGAGCTGAGCAGTACAATTACAAATGCTGGCTTTGGAGGTAACAACTGGGACGATGCAGAAATTAAAGCACTGTTTACAATGTGGATGGAAAAAAAAAAAACGAAGGAAGTGTACGAGCGCTACTGTCTATGATGATATAACTATAGAAGCAATCACAGAAGGCTTCTATCGATGGCTATCAATCACTCGCCCGACCAATATAAAATAAAAATGCAAAGATTAGACTTTAACAATAAGAACAAATGCGGTGGAGTCCAGAGAAAAGGTTGTACGTTTTTCTGAGGAACTCAGAAGAAATACTGAGCAGCAGCTTGGATTGCATGGGACACATCGACCTGCAGCAAACAGCACCGAAGAGACAGACACTTTTGAAGTACTACTACTATAATATATTATATGTACTGTATGTGTGTATGTGTGTGTAATGGACATTTTCAGATTATAAATCTCAATAGGCTATTGATAACTAATGCATATGATTTCTTGTGATTTAATGTAGATATCCTACTAAATGTGCTTCGCTTTCGGGTGAATTGTATGACAGCACTTTTAGACTTGCAGAACCGAACATTTGAAAAAGGGAAATATATTAATTCGATTCCCCATTGATCCAGCACATTTTTAATTAGAAAGCTTTGGCTGCAAAGGGTTAAGATTACTTTCAAAGAAAATATAGAACCGATCAATAGCATATACACTCACCTAAAGGATTATTAGGAACACCTGTTCAATTTCTCATGAATGCAATTATCTAATCAACCAATCACATGGCAGTTGCTTAAATATATTATAAATATAAAATATTCCTGGAACGTGGAAATGGCCCACGGTTGTATGAAAACACATAAATTGCATCAAAAGTTAGATCTATAAACTACAAGTTAATGTACTTTATGTATGTCACAATGATGTACAGTGAGGGAAAAAAGTATTTGATCCCCTGCTGATTTTGTACGTTTGCCCACTGACAAAGAAATGATCAGTCTATAATTTTAATGGTAGGTGTATTTTAACAGTGAGAGACAGAATAACAACAAACAAATCCAGAAAAACGCATTTCAAAAAAGTTATAAATTGATTTGCATGTTAATGAGGGAAATAAGTATTTGACCCCTTCGACTTAGTACTTGGTGGCAAAACCCTTGTTGACAATCACAGAGGTCAGACGTTTCTTGTAGTTGGCCACCAGGTTTGCTCACATCTCAGGAGGGATTTTGTCCCACTCCTCTTTGCAGATCCTCTCCAAGTCATTAAGGTTTCGAGGCTGACGTTTGGCAACTCGAACCTTCAGCTCCCTCCACAGATTTTCTATGGGATTAAGGTCTGGAGACTGGCTAGGCCACTCCAGGACCTTAATGTGCTTCTTCTTGAGCCACTCCTTTGTTGCCTTGGCTGTGTGTTTTGGGTCATTGTCATGCTGGAATACCCATCCACGACCCATTTTCAATGCCCTGGCTGAGGGAAGGAGGTTCTCACCCAAGATTTGACGGTACATGGCCCCGTCCATCGTCCCTTTGATGTGGTGCAGTTGTCCTGTCCCCTTAGCAGAAGAACACCCCCAAAGCATAATGTTTCCACCTCCATGTTTGACGGTGGGGATGGTGTTCTTGGGGTCATTCCTCCTCCTCCAAACACGGCAAGATGAGTTGATGCCAAAGAGCTCGATTTTGGTCTCATCTGACCACAACACTTTCACCCAGTTCTCCTCTGAATCATTCAGATGTTCATTGGCAAACTTCAGACGGGCCTGTACATGTGCTTTCTTGAGCAGGGGGACCTTGCGGGCGCTGCAGGATTTCAGTCCTTCACGGCGTAGTGTGTTACCAATTGTTTTCTTGCTGACTATGGTCCCAGCTGCCTTGAGATCATTAACAAGATCCTCCCGTGTAGTTCTGGGCTGATTCCTCACCGTTCTCGTGATCATTGAAACTCCACGAGGTGAGATCTTGCATGGAGCCCCAGACCGAGGGAGACTGACAGTTATTTTGTGTTTCTTCCATTTGCGAATAATCACACCAGCTGTTGTCACCTTCTCACCAAGCTGCTTGGCGATGGTCTTGTAGCCCATTCCAGTCTTGTGTAGGTCTACAATCTTGTCCCTGACATCCTTGGACAGCTCTTTGGTCTTGGCCATGGTGGAGAGTTTGGAATCTGATTGATTGATTGCTTCTGTGGACAGGTGTCTTTTATACAGGTAACGAGCTGAGATTAGGAGCACTCCCTTTAAGAGAGTGGTCCTAATCTCAGCTCGTTACCTGTATAAAAGACACCTGGGAGCCAGAAATCTTGCTGATTGATAGGGGATCAAATACTTATTTCCCTCATTAACATGCAAATCAATGTATAACTTTTTTGAAATGCGTTTTTCTGGATTTTTTTGTTGTTATTCTGTCTCTCACTGTTAAAATAAACCTACCATTAAAATTATAGACTGATAATTTCTTTGTCAGTGGGCAAACGTACAAAATCAGCAGGTGATCAAATACTTTTTTCCCTCACTGTATAATGTTAAAATATTAAAGATGAAAGTATGTTTCCCTAGCAATAACTCAGTCATAGCCTTATATAAAGCACTGGTGTTTGAGCACTGCTGTATAGAAGACTGTTCAGGGTCTCAGAAACAATACCACATTGAGGACAGTCGCTGTCAGAATTTAGATTTTGTCTCACAACCCTGCAGTTGGATCAGATTTGAAAACTAGAACTTCATGAGACTCTTGCAATGAACATGGAAATACTCCATCTAGTGGTGGGATTCATTCAACCAGTGTTCTTAAAAGCATCTGAAAATCAGTGATCTTGCTGCACAAAGCCAAATGGAAGAAAGTGATTTGTAATAAGATTTTGCCTCTACAGTTGCTAAAAGGGTGTGTATATATTTTGAAGGGGTAAGCCTTGCAGCTTCACACAGTTCAAAATGCTGATACACTGACTGTACCGATATGTTTCATCAGACACTCATGAGTCATAAAAAGCAGACTGTGGTAAATGTGTGGTCTATAGGGGACATATTTATCACAGGTTTTACAACACCGCGTTAACAAGAAGACTAAAATTGAGTAACAACACCATTATAGCAGACATCTGTTCAAATATTGATGCCCTTTAGAATTGTACAAGCTTTAAGCGAAATGTGTTATAACTAACGTTTTATTTCATGTGAACATTTGGCTTTATATATATTGCAAAGATTCACTGTGGGGTAATGACACTGAAAAAAATATAAACCCTGGCGATTTCACATTTTGGAAATGTAGGGAGCAGTATAAGCTTTGGGCCCTGATAAAGAAACTATTTCAAGGATGGGAAAAAAAAAAAAAGATCTGATTCTGAATCTTAAACAAAAAAAGCGTGACTGGAATATTACCAGACTTGCTATTTCAAAGGATGTATGGCTTCTGAAAAGGCTCTTGGGGTTACTGTATTATGCATGTCAAGATTAATAGAGTTTTACTTCCTCTCTCTCTCTCAAGATTAAACTAGAACATCTCTTGCAAAACGCTGAATTAGTCAGGGCTGTTTCCACCAAAATACACCAGGTTCAAACTATTGTATGGCATTTCTTGCCCTTGACAATGACAGTGTGTTCAGCTCATCTGTGCATTCTGTAACGTGATGATTTCTGATTTAGCTCTCTTTATATTGTCAGAAGTCCAGAATTAGTCTGTCTTCACAACCATGGGTTACAAGTGTCTGCCAACCAACCTTGCGATTTCATCATAAATGAGATGCCATCAACTGCTAGCAGGGCAAAAATGTCCTGACTCCTATGTATAGCAGTATGTAATTTACAATAAGTAAATGTTAGAAGGTTAAAGTGCACTGCAAGTCACGGCAGCTCTGAAACTAGCTGAAGTTATTTTTCATAGCCCACAAGTTCAATAAGGATATATCACAGAAACAAATACAACAATCTCCTTCACAATTAAATGATAATGGCTGGAAATTGTTTTCATTCCCCGTTATGAATCTTTGGATAGGAACAAAACCAATCTCGATAACAAATAAACATGATTCACAAATATGAAACTGAAATGTTGCCAATGAATGCCTTTCAATAACAAATACCAAGAACATTTCAGAAATGGGGAATACATATTTATTGTTCCAGATAAAGAACACATTCACATCTTTCTGACAAATGAAAAAGTACAGCTTCTCTGCCTAATTCCATCAACACACAGGACAACTACTGCCGAGTGCATCACACCCATCTGCTGTGTGTTGTGTGTGGAAATGTATATAGTGTCCTTTGTATTTTACCAATATAAAACGTGTAGATTGTTTAAACATGGAATTCTATCAATTAACCCTGACACACTGACACACAGAGAGAGAGAGACACACAGACAGACAGACAGACAGACACACACACACAATATATATACACTCACCTAAAGGATTATTAGGAACACCATACTAATACTGTGTTTGACCCCCTTTCGCCTTCAGAACTGCCTTAATTCTACGTGGCATTGATTTAACAAGGTGCTGAAAGCATTCTTTAGAAATGTTGGCCCATATTGATAGGATAGCATCTTGCAGTTGATGGAGATTTGTGGGATGCACATCCAGGGCACGAAGCTCCCGTTCCACCACATCCCAAAGATGCTCTATTGGGTTGAGATCTGGTGACTGTGGGGGCCAGTTTATTACAGTGAACTCATTGTCATGTTCAAAAAACCAATTTGAAATGATTGGACCTTTGTGACATGGTGCATTATCCTGCTGGAAGTAGCCATCAGAGGATGGGTACATGGTGGTCATAAAGGGATGGACATGGTCAGAAACAATGCTCAGGTAGGCCGTGGCATTTAAACGATGCCCAATTGGCACTAAGGGACCTAAAGTGTGCCAAGAAAACATCCCCCACACCATTACACCACCACCACCAGCCTGCACAGTGGTAACAAGGCATGATGGATCCATGTTCTCATTCTGTTTACGCCAAATTCTGACTCTACCATCTGAATGTCTCGACAGAAATCGAGACTCATCAGACCAGGCAACATTGTTCCAGTCTTCAACTGTCCAATTTTGGTGAGCTTGTGCAAATTGTAGCCTCTTTTTCCTATTTGTAGTGGAGATGAGTGGTACCCGGTGGGGTCTTCTGCTGTTGTAGCCCATCCGCCTCAAGGTTGTACGTGTTGTGGCTTCACAAATGCTTTGCTGCAGACCTCGGTTGTAACGAGTGGTTATTTCAGTCAAAGTTGCTCTTCTATCAGCTTGAATCAGTCGGCCCATTCTCCTCTGACCTCTAGCATCAACAAGGCATTTTCGCCCACAGGACTGCCGCATACTGGATGTTTTTCCCTTTTCACACCATTCTTTGTAAACCCTAGAAATGGTTGTGCGTGAAAATCCCAGTAACTGAGCAGATTGTGAAATACTCAGACCGGCCCGTCTGGCACCAACAACCATGCCACGCTCAAAATTGCTTAAATCACCTTTCTTTCCCATTCAGACATTCAGTTTGGAGTTCAGGAGATTGTCTTGACCAGGACCACACCCCTAAATGCATTGAAGCAACTGCCATGTGATTGGTTTGTTAGATAATTGCATTAATGAGAAATTGAACAGGTGTTCCTAATAATCCTTTAGGTGAGTGTATATATACATACACACACTCACCTAAAGGATTATTAGGAACACCTGTTCAATTTTTCATTAATGCAATTATCTAATCAACCAATCACATGGCAGTTGCTTCAATGCATTTAGGGGTGTGGTCCTGGTCAAGACAATCTCCTGAACTCCAAACTGAATGTCTGAATGGGAAAGAAAGGTGATTTAAGCAATTTTGAGCGTGGCATGGTTGTTGGTGCCAGACGGGCCGGTCTGAGTATTTCACAATCTGCTCAGTTACTGGGATTTTCACGCACAACCATTTCTAGGGTTTACAAAGAATGGTGTGAAAAGGGAAAAACATCCAGTATGCGGCAGTCCTGGGGTCGAAAATGCCTTGTTGATGCTAGAGGTCAGAGGAGAATGGGCCGACTGATTCAAGCTGATAGAAGAGCAACTTTGACTGAAATAACCACTCGTTACAACCGAGGTATGCAGCAAAGCATTTGTGAAGCCACAACACGTACAACCTTGAGGCGGATGGGCTACAACAGCAGAAGACCCCATCGGGTACCACTCATCTCCACTACAAATAGGAAAAAGAGGCTACAATTTGCACAAGCTCACCAAAATTGGACAGTTGAAGACTGGAAAAATGTTGCCTGGTCTGATGAGTCTCGATTTCTGTTGAGACATTCAGATGGTAGAGTCAGAATTTGGCGTAAACAGAATGAGAACATGGATCCATCATGCCTTGTTACCACTGTGCAGGCTGGTGGTGGTGGTGTAATGGTGTGGGGGATGTTTTCTTGGCACACTTTAGGCCCCTTAGTGCCAACTGGGCATCGTTTAAATGCCACGGCCTACCTGAGCATTGTTTCTGACCATGTCCATCCCTTTATGACCACCATGTACCCATCCTCTGATGGTTACTTCCAGCAGGATAATGCACCATGTCACAAAGGTCGAATCATTTCAAATTGGTTTCTTGAACATGACAATGAGTTCACTGTACTAAACTGGCCCCCACAGTCACCAGATCTCAACCCAATAGAGCATCTTTGGGATGTGGTGGAACGGGAGCTTCGTGCCCTGGATGTGCATCCCACAAATCTCCATCAACTGCAAGATGCTATCCTATCAATATGGGCCAACATTTCTAAAGAATGCTTTCAGCACCTTGTTGAATCAATGCCACGTAGAATTAAGGCAGTTCTGAAGGCGAAAGGGGGTCAAACACAGTATTAGTATGGTGTTCCTAATAATCCTTTAGGTGAGTGTATAATTATATATATATATATATATATATATATATATATATATATATATATATATATATACACACACACACACACATACACTCACAGTAAACACAGCAAAAGATCCAAAAACAGTCACAAGACTGATACGGATTTATTGATCCATATAGATTGATATTAGAAAGACATGTACTTATTCATACAAATACCCTACACAAGCTTGACACATTCTGGTGTTAAGTGGAACTCCTAAAAATGTATCTTTGGATCATCACTAATTCTGACTTTTCATTTCTAAACTAGTAGCTAGCTTTCTTCAGTTTTGTTTTCTAAATCTCACTAAATATTTTAAACAAACGGATACTTGTACATACAGTAACTAATCAAAAGCTGTATATTTACTAGACAATTACCACAAGGTTTAAGAGACCCCAATTAGCACTAGTCTTGGATTACCCGACCCAAAATATCATTGAGGAGCCCAGGACTAGTTCTAATGTTCTAATATAATAGATAACCTGAAAGTGAAATAATGCAATATAGATACAAAGATTTCCATGCGTCACATTCAATATTATTTACAAAAACAGAGAAACACTGCTCCCTGGAGGCATCCTGGGAAAATTGCACAAACAAGCAGCAACTATAGAAATCCAATCCGCAGACTCAGTAAAGATAGTGTCTTCTGCTTTTGGTTTAAAAAAGTAACTTTGTTATATACTCTGTTATATATATAACATTTCTAAAATAAATTAATAAGGTAACTGAGAAGGGCATTTTAAACCAGAAAAAACTTCAGCCCTGCAAAAATAGTGTTTGAGGCCTTTGCTATAAGCTACTGAGGAAAAGCTATAAAATGTGCAGACCGTGGAAAGCAATATTAAGGGTTAAAAACCAAAGCCTTAGGCATGCATCTCCCCTGAGACATGGACACATTTCACCACCTGAGGATCTCACTTCCGGCTTCAAGGCTGTGGTTTCTGAAGTGATTGTCACCAGTATGAGTAACTGCCATTGAAAATCAAATCACATTAAACAATATCACAATGGGAAATTAAACAAACAGAACAAGCCTTCCAGAAAGTCTCACATAAAATCACCAGTCATTAGTTCTTTGCATTTGATCATGACAATGTCATCACTTCCACTCCGAAACAAACTATCTACTGTCTGCCTCTACCCTTCATCTACTGGATTTATTTAAATACACCTGATTCAGAGCACAACATTAGTTCTTACTTTCTGGAAGGTTGTATATGGGAGATCAGGGGTCTTCAACTACACAAACAGCACATTTTTGAGCCTTTGCCAAGGATTTCTAGGCAGGGTATGAGTTTATTCAAGGCTTTTCAATGAGAATTGACTTACAAATCAATAGGAGTTATTAAGGTTCACATTTGATGACTGACAAGACCACCAACTACAGGATTTGCTTTCTCTTTGAGGTATTCCATTGAATCTAAGCTTATATTATATGATCTGAGGAGAAAGCATATGACTGCAGGCATTGTTAAATCCTGTGGTATGACAGGAGAGAAGAGCACTGAGGAAGTCTGGAGTGACACATTGATGTGCAACACATTGCATAAGCTGTGCCCAAGAACCACCCGTTGCCAATTTCCTCATGGTGACTTTGAGAGTCCTCTTTTAATATACTGCACATCTTTCTAATAATTATTGATTCCCTTGGGGTAAATATAGTGAATGGGTTCCAAGTATTCTGACAGTGGTTTAAGACGTATTTTAAAATCAATGAACCACTCATTTCACATTGGATCTCTTCGGCACAGTTAAATCATTGCGAAAGCGCCGCCAGTGGAAAACGGAAGGGTTTTTGTCGTGCAGCACGTTTTACACTCCGCCATCAGACTGTCTAAAACATGGCTCTGAACCAGGGCTGCGAGACAGGGCGCATTTTGATAAAAAAAAAATACAAAAGCTTACTCTTTATAAAGAAATAAAGACTGCAACGGCCGCCAGGGGGCAGCAGCTCATTGAAATGCGCGACATTAAGTGGACAGCACGGGTGCTGCACATGTCCCCCGTGTCCTCCCACTGTGTGTGTCCCTCTGTATGGTCTGTTTCGTGTCTTTCCGCTGTCCTTTCTATTGCCAATTCCTGCCTTTCGGAAGAGCACTGTATCGACCGCCGTCATGACTGTTGTTTCTGAACCCGGACAGTGAGACAAAACGGTTACAGTGTTAAAGAAAGACGCCAGACACAGCTGTGCGCTTCAGTTTTAACTAGCTGTCACATGATCACCGTGGATTGTGAGACCTGTGCTTAAGGTGTGTTTTGAGTTACTGGTATAATCGCAGTCGCAACTGCTCTCAATCCTCAGTCGCAATATTGTTTCATTCATTGTTTGGCTGGTGCTGCAGAAAATAAGCCGCGCTGATGTTGAAAATCTACTGTGAAACGAGGGGTTACATGCGATGTTTGCTTAGGGAATACAACCTGTATTACTGAATGATAAACCAATTTCACACAAATGACCCAGGCCTAAATCAAGCTATACTTCAAAGGGGCCACTAGTAGCCAGTTTGCATTAATGGACATCAAACCTTGAAAATTAAATACAGACAAGGGACGTAAACAAAACCTCAATGAGATTCTAAGTTACCATTCGCAATAAAGGACAAGACATTCAATCTGAAAAGGGGAAAAAAAGAGACAAAAGTTTGGAAAAATACAAAGGTTTACTCACGAAATGCAAATGTTCCCATGCCGTAACCGTTTTCCAAATGAAATATAAATCATACGAATATCCCCGTTAGACTAAAGGAACACAGTCGCACTCTTACTATAGCTGGTGCACTTGGCGGGGTGCGGGGGTACGTTTGCTGCTCTGCTTTGGTTATTTAATGTCAGGGTTCGGGCTGTGTCTCACACGCATGCGCCGTTACAGCCGGGCGGCAGCAGATTGAACGCCCGCAGTTCAGTGCGACAGTGCGCTCTGCCGGTGATCATGCCGCTCACGAAGATTTTGCAACGTGGGAACTCAGAAATAAACGTGGCATTGCATGTAGGTATTTCAAAATACGTTACATTTGCAAAACATCTACAGATTTAACCCCCAGCAAGGTTTTGTATAACAATTGATGATGTATATCTGGAGTTGTCACACATTTACAAGTTCTGTTCTGACTGTACTTGTAATGTCGCAACTTACTCTCTGGAGCTTTCTAGCACGCCTGTCATTTTGCTCTTTATATAAGTAAGTTTCATTGTGCTGATTACTCATACATTGCTGCTGTAGTCTATGTGTGATTGCACCGATTCCTCCTTCCTTAGCTCATATCTAGGACTTCACCCCATCATGCCCACACTTGTTACCTATTAGAACTTAGATGGATGATTTAAATTGTATATTAACTGCATATTTACACTTCTGCACTTCTGTGATTTTTAAATTGTAATTGTATTATGCTTGATTTGAAATTTGTACAATCTTATTGCACTTTTTGTACTGTATGTAACCTGTAAGTCAGCCTGGATGAGGGTGTTTGCCAAGAAATTTATTATTATTATTATTATTATTATTATTATTATTAATAATAATAAGAATAATAATAATAATTGCATACTGATGCTACAACACATATCTTTTTAAACGTTACTATTGTTTTAAAAGGGAGCTCGTTATACCTTATTATATGTATATACATACATAATCTTACAATGCTCAATTAAAAATAGAGAAAACAACACATCAATAAACAAAACAAACCACTTCATATGTTATGTCAAATACTAAATTGTTGGATGGAGAAACATTTCCTTGCTTTGGCTAGATGGCAGTATTGTCCTATTTGAAAAAAATAATAATAATAATTATATATATATATAGCACTTGAGAAGAAACAGAAGACTTTCCTGAGCTGTTTGAGAAATAAAATCAGAATATAAAAGAATGTGTAATCCTCAGACCAACCATGACCTTTAAAATACATGTTTGTTAATACAACACTGAGAGGGAGTAAATTCGATTCAAATCAAGAAACAAATCTCAAAGTAAGATTCTGTCACCCATATGAGATATACACGAGTAACCATAACCAAGCCCTGAGATCTGCGTGTCCACCATGGGCCTTCACTAATCAGCTTCTCAGTTTCCTCACCTGACAGTCTTATAGCACACCGCCTGCGACTCCAGCTTCCATCAACCCTTTTCCACGATTCGTACTCAGGGTGTCTCAGGTATGTGTTTTACCTGCTGCCCAGGCCCTTATGGTCAACTGCTTCACAGTGCATCCATCCTCTTCAGGGTGTCATCTCCACCGCTCTCTGCCTGTATCTTTCTTTTGAATTATATATCCTGGCCAGGTTCCCTGTGTCATCATTAATCACAAGCCCTCAGTGCCCTAATGGCTGCTTCAGTCTCTTGTGTGCGAACAGACAATTTGTGTCCCGAGCAGATTCCTCTCCGTCGGATTGTTGCTTCCTCTCCCCATTGTCTCACTCATCCAGATATTCTCTAGTAGTGCTGCTGTGCCCCTAGGTGACTAGACATTTTATCTTGGCCCTGGCTCCATCCACAGTTTAACTGTGTCTTGCCACAGGCATCACACCCATAAAGTGTGTTCTGTTTCCTTCTGTTAATTTAGACAATGCCATTATTATTACTACTTCAACTCTATAGCCAATTACTCATCATGAATGGATATTTAACTCCACACGCTGCTGTACTGCCATAATAGTTTTGTGGTCCTAAAGGCACAACAAAACCTAAAAATAACTTTGAGCATGTTTTTTAAGTCATGGTACACAGTCTAATCACATTTGAAACACGAGGGGACCAAGTGTCTTCTTCAACAGCTAAAAACACTGAGCATGTCAATATGAATCTATTCAAGGAGCACTGCCTCTCGAGTGCATTAACTCCACTTTCAATATTTGAAAGTTTGTTTCTTAATGGTTTTGGGATTTAGCTGGTTGGAGGTTCTTATTTATATATATTTATTATTATCCTGGCCCTTACTAATAAGCCTTACAAAACAATCAATTCTACTATTTTAAAGAGTTTGTATCACCCTAGCAGATATCCATTTGGTTTCCTCGTTGAGGTTAGATCACTATCTTTATTGCCAAGATGTTGTTCCTCAGCCAAGGCATGTAATATATAGGCTGCAGAGTGTTGCCAAATACATGTATTCAATATTTGGATGAAATATAATCATGACATGAAATACTGTAGATTATTAACATGCAAATGGAAATAAAGTAGTAATTAGTGTATCAGCTTACCTATAGGATAATAACAGAAATAAAAGGCTCGATTTCAGTTTCATTTTTACTTCCTTTATTACATTTGAACACAAAAACATTTAGGTTTAGGCATTACTTAACTGAACATAATCTGGCTCGATATGTACTGAATAGAAGTCATAATCAACAAATAAGAGGAGACCAGCACTCTTGATGCAATACTAGAGGTATGTTAATCCATTCAGGGATCCTATAATTGTACCGAATTAACACCTGGCAGACTTGATTAGATATGACAGTTTGTCTTCAAAGCTACAGATGAATATGCTTTATCAGACCTACATTTTCTTTTAGCCTCTTACCCTTTTCTTACCCCCTAGCACTCGCCATGGACAAATTCAGGAATAAGAATGGAAGACAGCAAGAACAAAGTCGTAGACCATGATGATGGACATTTTATTTCTCAGTGGCCATTCTTAAATGAGTTCAGTGTTCATATACATACGGAAGCAAGTTCCTTTTTGGCCAACTGATGATTCGGGATCCTCTTGGCACCTTTCAACACACTTCTAGCGCCATTTGTTTTGCCTAAGACACACTTGAAGGTTAAAAAAATCCACACTAAGGAGTTTGCTAAAAGGTTGCATGAATATCGTTTCAGTTTAAGAGCAAAAGAAGTGCAAAGGAAACAAAAACACGGTTGCACTAATTTCGGGCAGCGTAACCAAAAAAGCATGGAATGGCAGGTGAACTCAAAAGCATTTAAACAACTTTACGGATTGTAGGATTCAAAATCAGATTCTGCCTCATGAGCAATCATTTTCTGTTGATCTGCAGGTTGCAATATGCAAATGCTGCAACCTAAACACTTTAAATGAATGCATGGCTAGTTAATGGAGCAGGACTATATCTGTCATGGGGTTGACTGATATGCAGCATTTGCACTCGTTTTGCTTGAGAAAAGTTCCTCTTCTGTCACATTACCGGTTATGTGTAGGAAAGCAAGTTGATGTCATAGCAGCCGTCCACCTTCAAAAGAAAAACACGATTTTAAAAAGTTTGATCTGTAACCTTTTTACTGGTATATTAACAACCATATACATTCCTCTTTGAATGGGCTTTTTTTTTTTTTTTTTATATCTCTGCCTTCTTTCTAAGCGATCTGTGATGGTTTTCATAACCAACCTTGAAAGTATAGTTGCACAATTCCGTCAATGAATTATAGAACGAACATAGGAATGGAATCTGTAGACATGTTTACAAATATCCTGATTACCATCGCTTCAGTCTATGTATTGTAGAGTTTACAAAGGATCAAGGTTTCACAGAAGTATCCACCATGCAGTGCTTTTACCATCACAACATGACAAAGACCAGAGTGCGTCACCTTGTTTATTTTAAAGATGGGGTCTGTTTTGATTAAACGAGCCTTCATGGAATAGATAAAGCATCAGCTTACAAGTTATCCATCTATTTGAGACTCACGTCAAAGCGACCTATTCGTGCTGCACTCTGATTGGTCTGCATGACTTCTGTCAACGCCCACATTTGCTGGATGCTGGATGACACCTGCTGGGGATCAGGCAGGCCCTTTAAATCAAAGCAAGAAACAAGACAGGTAAACTCTTTCAATCCTACAAAATACACAAGCATCGACATGAATTACCTTACAGCTGTTACAGAAAACTGACAAATTGACAAAGCTACTTACAGTGTGCCTCGGTTGGGGAACATATCAATCATTATGCTAGACGTATGGATTTCCTTTATTGCCTCCCAATCAATGGCAAAAAAGGAAAGAGTGATTGCGTATATCCAAAATAACTACAGGATCATTGGTTTCACATTCATGAAAGCTGGTTTACCTAAATGCAATTGGGTGAGGCACCACAAAAGTTAATTTAATTTATTTGTGTAACAAATTATAAGTATATATATATATATGTGATTATATTGTGTGTGTATATATATATATATATATATATATATATATATATATATATATATATATATATATATATATATATATATATATATACACATATACACACACACAGACACACATACATACATACATACATACATACATACATACAGTGAATGTATTTGAAGTATTTGATCCCCTGCTGATTTTGTACGTTTTCCCACTGACAAAGAAATGATCAGTCTATACATTTTAATGGTAGGTGTATTTTAACAGTGAGAGACAGAATAACAACAAAAAAATCCAGAAAAACGCATTTCAAAAAAGTTATAAATTGATTTGCATGTTAATGAGGGAAATAAGTATTTGATCCCCTATCAATCAGTAAGATTTCTGGCTCCCAGGTGTCTTTTATACAGGTAACGAGCTGAGATAAGGAGCACTCTCTTAAAGGGAGCGCTCCTAATCTCAGCTCGTTACCTGTATAAAAGACACCTGTCCACAGAAGCAATCAATCAATCAGATTCCAAACTCTCCACCATGGCCAAGACCAAAGAGCTGTCCAAGGATGTCAGGGACAAGATTGTAGACCTACACAAGGCTGGAATGGGCTACAAGACCATCGCCAAGCAGCTTGGTGAGAAGGTGACAACAGTTGGTGCGATTATTCGCAAATGGAAGAAACACAAAATAACTGTCAGTCTCCCTCGGTCTGGGGCTCCATGCAAGATCTCACCTCGTGGAGTTTCAATGATCACGAGAACGGTGAGGAATCAGCCCAGAACTACACGGGAGGATCTTGTTAATGATCTCAAGGCAGCTGGGACCATAGTCACCAAGAAAACAATTGATAACACACTACGCCGTGAAGGACTGAAATCCTGCAGCACCCGCAAGGTCCCCCTGCTCAATAAAGCACATGTACAGGCCCGTCTGAAGTTGCCAATGAACATCTGAATGATTCAGAGAACTGGGTGAAAGTGTTGTGGTCAGATGAGACCAAAATCGAGCACTTTGGCATCAACTCAACTCGCCGTGTTTGGAGGAGGAGGAATGACCCCAAGAACACCATCCCCACCTCCAAACATGGAGGTGGAAACATTATGCTTTGGGGGTGTTTTTCTGCTAAGGGGACAGGAGAACTGCACCGCATCAAAGGGACAATGGACGGGGCCATGTACCGTCAAATCTTGGGCGAGAACCTCCTTCCCTCAGCCAGGGCATTGAAAATGGGTCGTGGATGGGTATTCCAGCATGACAATGACCCAAAACACACAGCCAAGGCAACAAAGGAGTGGCTCAAGAAGAAGCACATTAAGGTCCTGGAGTGGACTAGCCAGTCTCCAGACCTTAATCCCATAGAAAATTTGTGGAGGGAGCTGAAGGTTCGAGTTGCCAAACGTCAGCCTCGAAACCTTAATGACTTGGAGAGGATCTACAAAGAGGAGTGGGACAAAATCCCTCCTGAGATGTGTGCAAACCTGGTGGCCAACTACAAGAAACGTCTGACCTCTGTGATTGCCAACAAGGGTTTTGCCACCAAGTACTAAGTCGAAGGGATCAAATATTTATTTCCCTCATTAACATGCAAATCAATTTATAACTTTTTTTGAAATGCATTTTTCTGGATTTTTTTATTGTTATTCTGTCTCTCACTGTTAAAATACACCTACCATTAAAATTATAGACTGATCATTTCTTTGTCAGTGGGCAAACATACAAAATCAGCAGGGGATCAAATACTTTTTTCCCCTCACTGTACACACACACACACACACACACACACACACACACACATACATACACACAGTACTGTTCAAAAGTTTTAGGCAGGTGTGAAAAAATGCTGTAAAGTAAGAATGTTTTCAAAAATAGACGTTAATAGATTATATTTATCAATTAACTAAAAATCTACATCAAATCCATATCTGGTGTGACCACCCTTTGCCTTCAAAACAGCATCAAATTCTTCTAGGTGCACTTGCACACAGTTTTCGAAGGAACTTGGCAGGTAGGTTGGCCCAAACATCTTGGAGAACTAACCACAGTTCTTCTGTGGATTTAGGCAGCCTCAGTTGCTTCTCTCTCTTCATGTAATCCCAGACAGTCTCAATGATGTTGAGATCAGGGCTCTGTGGGGGCCATACCATCACTTCCAGGACTCCTTGTTCTTCTTTATGCTGAAGGTAGTTCTTGATGACTGTATATTTGGGGTCGTTGGTCATGCTGCAGAATAAATTTGGGGCCAATCAGATGCCTCCCTCGTGGTATTGTATGATGGAAGTATCTGCCTGTACTTCTCAGCATTGAGGGGGACCATTAATTCTGACCAAATCCCCAACTCCTTTCGGCAAACAAACTGCCTTCTGCTACAGCCAAATATTTCAAATTTGGACTCATCAGTCCATAGCACTTGCTGCCATTTTTCTGCACCCCAGTTCCTGTGTTTTCATGCATAGTTGAGTCGCTTGGCCTTGTTGCCACGTCAGAGGTATGGCTTTTTGGTCGCAAGTCTTCCATGAAGGCCACTTTCGACCAGACTTCTCCGGACAGTAGATGGGTGTACCAGGGTCCCACTGTTTTCTGCCAATTCTGAGCTGATGGCACTGCTGGACATCTTCCGATTTTGAAAGGAAGTAAGCATTGCGTGTCTCATCTGCTGCAGTAAGTTTCCTTCACCGACCACTACATCTAAGGTCCTCAACGTTGCTCATTTCTTTGTGCTTCTTCAAAAGAGCTTGGACAGCACATCTGGAAACCCCTGTCTGCCTTGAATGTCTGCCTGGGAGAGACCTTGCTGATGCAGTATAACTACCTTGTGTCTTGTTGCTGTGCTCAGTCTTGCCATGGTGTATGACTTTTGACAGTAAACTGTCTTCAAGCAACCTCACCTTGTTAGCTGAGTTTGGCTGTTCCTCACCCAGTTTTATTCCTCCTACACAGCTGTTTCTGTTTCAGTTAATGATTGTTTCAATCTACATATTGAATTGATGAGCATTAGCACCTGTTTGGTATAATTGTTTAATCATACACCTGACTATATGCCTACAAAATCCCTGACTTTGTGCAAGTGTACCTAGAAGAATTTATGCTGTTTTGAAGGCAAAGGGTGGTCACACCAAATATGGATTTGATGTAGATTTTTCTTCTGTTCACTCACTTTGCATTTTGTTAATTGATAAATATAATCTATTAACATGTCTATTTTTGAAAGCATTCTTACTTTACAGCATTTTTTCACACCTGCCTGAAACCTTTGCACAGTGCTATATATATATATAAAATAGTGTAGTCACCACAGAAGAGCTAACTTTGTATCTCAGTGAATTTCCATTTGCCAGTTTCGGCATATTCTTTACCACAGGGACAGCCATACATATTTTGAAGTCATTGTTGCATTTCCAAAGCTATTTATCAGCGTGGCTGTGGGATTTTAAATATTCCAGTGCAAATTATTTGTGGTGTAAAATTGACTGGATCCTTAATGAAACAGAACTGAATTTTAATTATTACAATTTTGAAAGACTATATATGTAATCATAACTAAAATATATCAGAAGCAAGTGAACTGGTGCCAGAACATAGTTAGATTTTCTCAAGAGGCTACCAGATGTCCCTACACATTAATTATTTTGAAAAAAAAAAAAAAAAAAAAGTATATTTAAAAGCATTAGGGGGCACTCTATCACTGGGAAATTCCACATTACATCGGGGCTGCATGAATGCAATTCCCAGTGCCATTTCAGAAAGCTCCTCCTGGCACTGAAGCAGGGATGTGATGTGTGGAAATAAGATTAAGTTGGTGAGAGTATTATATGAGAGAAAGTAGGCATACCTGTACAGGGTTTGTAATAAGAATAGAGTTTAAGACCCTCTAAGGAGAATGCCTGGTCTTGGACCCCAGTAAACATAGCAATCCTTGAGTTTTATCATAACATGACAATTTCACATTCACAGATGGTCAGTCCCATTTGGCAAGGCAATTTCTTGCCCACTGTAGACATGAGAGTGTTGGGCAGACATGCATCTGTACTTCAGTGGTTACTGATAAGGGGATATATTATTTATTTATTTATTAGCAGACACCCTTTTCCAGGGCAACTTACAAAATATATATGAATAAACTCTTAAGGTGGAATTTGCCAAGCTTTACATGTAAACCGAATGAGAAGTATATGGATATTATAACTCCCCAGTTAAAATGTATATCTAAGCAATGCTTACACTTACGATCACCAGCTGAAAAGTATGTCTAAGCAGGGATGGGCTTCAATGAAAGAAGATCCATCGGTTTGGCACTAGGAATTTAATGGCAGCAGGGCAATTGCAATGTTCTCAATAAGTAGCATCAGTCACAGCTGAGGCTGATTAACTCTTACATGGCTGTTACATGTATAGCTTTAAACACTCCATACTCATATAAAAGTACATGTATAGGGCAGCAGTGTAGAGGAGCAGGGTTGTGGGTTCAATCCCAGGTGGGGGACACTGCTGTTCTACCCTTGAGTTAGGTACTTTATCTAGATTGCTCCAGTAAAAACCCAACTGTATAAGTTGGTAATTGTGTGTAAAAATTATGTGATAAGGATAAGGGCATCTGCTAAGAATTATAATTCAAATAATAAAAAGCTGTACAATTAAAGTAAAAATGCATAGTTTTTATAATGTGAATTACAGGCTAATGCAATACGAAGGGCATCCATACTTCTAATTGTTCATCAAAAGATCTATAGAACTCTAATGAGACAAATCTTCAAACTATTTTAGCCTCAACTCTTGTAGTCTAAAGACTGTTCCCAGACTTTTATTTGTGTGATACATCACTGAATGGCACTGAAAAGAGAAAAAAGGTAGACATTTGATTTAAACAATGTGTTTTATCATAACAAACGTAACCTCCACAATCTTACTATAAATTTCTTGTGTGCTCCATGTTTGTTTTATAAGCTAGCCTGTGTTTACATATCTTGATCATAAAGAACAGAAGTTTGAGCAATGTTTCCATGGATAATGCTTTTCTAATCTGGCTTTGGAAAGTGAGGATGGTTGGGATACAACTCTGAAACAGACCCCCCCAACATTGTCTCTTATGCCTTCCTGGCTGCTGTATCACTATGAACATTCTGGAGCACTTGGAGTAGATCGATATCAATTTGGGCCTTGTCATCCAGCTGTGACTTCCATGCAGCTTTCCTTTCACCACTTCAATTTTTCAGTATTAATAGTTTTCATTAAACCGCATACATCCACTGCACTTGTTTCGGGTCATTTTCAGCTTCAGCGAGATTGCAAACAATTAAATCCTTGGATAATGTGCCAAGGCACCATCCTTTTGTGGGACCCTGGCCAAGACTGCTGTGTTATCAATCTGTGGCAGCACACATGTGAACCTCTCAGTTAAAACAGGACACATACATTAAACACTAACATTTCAGAACATGGACTAGTCACCTCTACAAAAGCTCATATAACTAGTGATGTAAAAATGTGGCCTTATTTACATATTACTGTACAGTACAAATATGTTTGTTTTTCTCCTACAATGCAGTAGCAGAAAAATAGCCTGGCAACTGATTATTCCTGAGCCAAGAGGCTGGCCAAGGTAATCTCCACTAAAGCTGGGATTGGTATTGAGCAACAAAGTCAAGCTTTCCATTAAGGTTTGACAAATAGAAGAGACCTATTAGCCAGACACCAAGCTAACCAGCTTTGGACATTTAAACTTCAGATTATCAGTGTCTGTTTCCAGTAGTGTGTAACACAAAACAGCTTCAAACTAGCACTAAGATTATTATAGCCCTATTGACAGGAGGGCTGTGACACATACATGAAAACAGGAAGACCATCCCAGTCCAGCTACTGAATTTCAGGCAGCATATTGTTTTCAGGGGCAACTCTCAGAACTGTATTACAAAATATGCCATGAGAGGAAATTAAATAAATAACCTTTCTTTATTCAGATGGGATGCATTATTTTTCTTCATCAAGGGGGTTGTAACACTTGGCAGAAGATTAAGCGAGAGTTAATTGCATTGATGTAATTCATACATTGCAAAATTAAATTACAAAGTTGCCGAAACCAGGATTAGATGTAGCGAATTACTTTGAACTTTAATCTATTTTCTTACTGGGTGACACATCAACAAAGTCAAAATATTTTGGTTTAAAGGGAACATAAAGACTAATTAAAAAATAAAACAATTTTCTCTTACCTACATTGAGTACAGTATGACTCAAACCATTTGTATAATGCCACAATACCATTCTGACACGTCAGTGCCAGGAGCCTATAGACTGCATCGCTGCACTGACGTGTCAGAATGGTATTGTGGCTGTAGACTACAGACTAGTACTGACACACCCAAAGCAGGGTCACATGCCCACTTTTTGTCTGTGTGGAAATCGGTCTAGTTTTTTATTTCCTCAGGCTTTTTCCAATTTTACATCACTGTAGAAGTCTGAAATAAATTAAATTAAAATGAACATTAACATTGCATCCTATCTCAAATAATCGAAGACCAAACTCATCCTACAATGATCAATATTGGGCATTGTGGGAATGGTGTTCTGAATGCCCATCACCATGGCTACATACTTTATCATTAAGCTCAGTATTACCAATACTGTATATTATAAACCTAATTCTGATTCACATAAAGTTTTCAAACAACAATAATTAAAATGTTACAAAACATTTTGGACTAAATGATCACATTTTCAGTACTACCATCAGAAATACTGTGTGCCAATGTTTACACAAATGTGTTTGAAAATCTGAGAGCAGGTATATGGTTTGCAGCTCAGCATGACGTTTGAGAACATTGGGAAACAGCAGTCTGCACTCAGACATTTTATTACTTTTTTCAGATCAATAAACAAACAAACAAATAATGTATTGCACTTTTAACATCTAAAATCCAGCACATTGTACACTGCTGATACACAGAAGATGAGCAGTATATAAATGCTGTCAGCAGACAGCTGTTCCAATTAATTTTCTTTTAAGCTTTTCTCTGACCTGACCCAGCAGTTAAACATGGTTTCACTCTCATTAAGTTTCTATTGTGTATATAGTTTCCTAATTGGTTTGCAGATATACATTATAAATACATAGGCAACGCAAGAGAACATCTTCACTTAGAGAAAATGATACACAGAAAAATGCTCCCTGTGGTTCCTATTCACAGCTACTGCTGTTCAACAAATCTATACATAAATAGATAGATTCATGTATTATGGTTATTTATTATACTACAATGTTCCAAATGTATTACTAAAGTGACTATATGCTTAAAAGTTGCCATTAAACACACATTAACATTACTTACACTTAATTTGAGTTCCCATGCACTGCAATAAATACAACGAATAGATGCTTTATGACTCATCCAGGGTGGCATAGACGGAGGTCAGCACAGAAGGGAATAGGGAACACAGGTCAACAACACAAACCCTCCTTTACACCCTCAACTACTGACAAACAGTCACTCCCCTCCCCACTGTCCACAAGTCCACCACTAGTCCAGCAGGGGTTAGGGTGTTCCCAGCATGCACCACTCCCCATTATGCTGCTCTCCTAGTTCAGCAGCATTTCACCATCAGACGGCTTTAGAATACAGTAAAGTAAGTCATGGTTTATCCCATACATTAATAATAAATTGCAATTATAAAAGCTAAATTCTGTGCCAAAATAGTGAGAAGCTATTGTTACATATCGGCTCCAAAATTAAGCACCAAAATTCATCATAAGTGTATCGCCTTATATTCATGTTAGTTCCTTCCATCTTTCAAATCTCATCCTGTATCAAACACTGAACTTCTCTTCATTCAAACTTAATATTATTATTCATGAGAACAATTTACGTTGGTGTGTGCAATCACTAATACAACGCCTGGCTAAACTAGGAAGGTTCTGGACAGACAGCATAATGGGCACACGGCCCGGATTTGGGCTCGTGTCAGTAAACACGGATGTAGCCACAGCATGTACTGACAAGACATGCTAGATAGCTCTCAGAAACCAGCCCTGGCAAGGACGATTTGCTACGTTGGCAATGTGTCATTAGGAATATATTATGAACACCATTATTATAGAATGATTAAATACAACCACAGCAACAAAATAGAAACATGTTTGTTGATATTCTTTTTTGTTTTCTTTTTGTGACCATGACTTAAACCTTACATTTTTCTTGACCCAGTCATGAAAGGGAATGAGATTTGCAGTGCCATCTACTGGCATCCTGAAGCCTGCTGGGTCACTTGTACTTCAATTTGTTGAATCCTGCCTCTCAAGTAATATTAATGAGCTATGCATTTTGAAAAACTCAAATACAACCACATGGACAAGAGCACCAAGCAGTGACTGTCTTAAAACTCTATTTTATATTGCTGTCATGAACTTCAAATTAGGTACCTTTTGCCCTTCAGGTCTTCAACTCTAAACAAGAACTGAGTGGAGTTCGAAGTTGAGGAAGGATTTGTATTTGACATTTATGTCCACAACTTTACCAGTAAATTAAGAAAAAAATTAAGAAAAACAAACGTATCAAGAAAATAGTATATGATCAGATACCAGGACTGTCCAGGTATGAGACTGGCATTTATGCATGAACTCTGTAGGACAGCAGACATTCATTTGGTGTATGAGACGGCACGGTGAATCAAGCACAACAATGAAGGCATCCTCATTTGTAAGAGTGCTGTTAATTACATGCTGCAATACGACTAAAATGGCATCATCTCATGATTTCCTGTAAACAAACCATGTTACTAAAACCCAGAGAAATTAACAACATGAAAACTCTGTCATGAAATGCAGGGTGGGGTGTTATATTTTAATAATGCCTTTCCTATAATTATTGGTATGTTTTTAATAGCATTCCTGAAACAAATTCAATAGAATACACCCCCCCATACCCCACCTGCTCAACTTATACTAATTGCTCTTTGTCAATGGTACCCAATTATAGAGTATTACTAGAAGATGAAAACAAAATTACAAATCACACAATATATAATTCCACAATGAAGATAACTTTATAAATGCAACTTTTTCCCCCAAGTCAAACTAAGATGCACGGTTTAAAAAAAGACAATGAAGGTATGAACAAAATAGAAAAATGCAAACCTTTGTAATTAAAGTCCTCTATTTAAGAATTTTATGATGGGTGAGTGTAGAACATTTATGGCACTTAAACCTGATTTGTTCCGACTGCAGTACCTGAGCGCCAAGAACAAACATAAAATACCAATTTAAACTTAATTATTACTTAATTAAAGAGCATTACAGGATAATCAGTCAGAAGAGAAATCCAAGACCAGGCTAATGACCCGATCTAAATTGGAGATCCTTTGAATTTATTGTCTCTTCTGAGCATCCCCACATTTATAAGCCATTAAAAAGTTGCACGTATAGACAGCTACAGCTCTATTCACACTGCGTTTTTGGAAAGAAGGTGAATTCATGTATTTTATGGTACTGCAAGGATGGTCCAAGGAAGTTGTAATGAAATAAGTACAAATCACAAACACTATATATTTTATATAGCAGTCTGGCAATTAGATTAGGTGGAAATAGCATTTTTATTCCTATATGAATAATACATTTTGTTCGGTCTTTACATAGATAATTAAATCTTTTTTTTTTTTTTTTTTTAAACTTACTTCTTTCAAATCGGGAGGCTGTTCCACTGGTGTAAAGCTGGAAAACCACGATGACAAGTTCTTCTCTGAATCCTGAGGAACAGGAAAATATATACTGTAATCAAAGAAATACAAAATAAAATAAACAAAACACATATACATACTTGCATGCTGATCAGCTTCAGATTAATTCTTAAAAGATACTTTCGTTACTGTTTACCTGCAATATAATTTCAGTAGTAGGCATAACCACTTGGTATGGTATGCAGAAGGGTTTTGTGCGTTATTAGCATGTTCTAAAATATGCCTGTTTAAATCATTACAGGAATCATCATTTTACTTTTTCACCCCATGCATGTGAGGGCACTAAGTTACCTAAACAACATGCCACTTTAATGTTCTGAATTACCAACTTGGTGTGTAGAGAGACATCAAAGGAAGCAGAGAGCCAAAGTACTGCCGAGTGCCCCATTTTCTGCATCTGAGGTTGGAGGACTACAGTACAAGACTGAGTAATACCTTGCAGCACTTGGAACTACATCCACAAAAGGTAGGCTCTAAACACCTCTTCATATCTTTACATGGATTTGAAAAGACTCCTCTGCAAGTTTTAGACCCAGAACACAGACACTGACAATGTTCAGAAGTTACATTGATCTTGATTCTCATCATGAAATATACATGTCCAAACAGCTTAAGTATGGTTAATGTATGTGTAGCAATAGAACAAGCCACCACTTCCCTGGCCAGCGTTATCATATTGCAATAATTGAGCAGCTTTGGGATGAACTTGGATATTGAGTGAACTATCAACAGCAGTGACTCATGGGTAATTACAAGGATATATCATAGATCTTTTCTTGTGGGCAGGCAATCTGTCTGTTGCTTAAATAGAACGTTTAAAAAAAGGGAGCAAAGATGTAAATTGTATTAAAAGGTATTTATTCCAGAAGGTACATTTATCAAAATTGTATTAAATCTATGTGAAATAATTGGGTGGCTAAAACAAAAGTATAACCATTAATATTAATTAGTCAGCTATAAGTAAATATATAACTGTCTGCAAGATGTATGGAGGAATGCTTCACTTGAGAATTAAATGTGATTTCAGTTGTTTTTGTTCTGGAAAATATTTTATTAAGTCTTAAGAATTTTTGTAATTATATCTTTTTAAGACAATTTCACCCACCCACAAGATTATGCATCAAGTGTTCAATGACTACATGAAAGTAAAATGAAAGCAAGTCTGAAAAATAAACATGAAAATAAGTAAAGTGATGTTAAACAAAGTGAAAAATAAGAAAAGTGATGTTGACCAAATTAGTAGAGATCAACATTGTTTTTTTTTTTAGTAAAACAGGGCTATATCTAAAAAAAAAAAAAAGAAAGAAATGTAAATCAGCCTATCAGCACAGTTAATTTTCAGCCTATTATTTTATAATGTTTGCATTATGCTTTGTTGACTCAGACTTCCTGAGTAACACAGAGAGACATTTACTGTGTTTTTCAAGAATGCACAAATGGAAGAGGTATACAAAAAGTTTTTCTTGAAGAGCCTCTGCTGTTAAAGGCCCCCTGTCCACAAATAACTTTCACCTGGACTTTTTGAAGAAATTAAATTAACCTTGTCATAGAAATACATAACATAACTGTGACCACACATTAAAAATAGCTTCTCAGTTGCCTTCGGTTTTGCAAGGAAATGGTATATTTAATGTGCCTTATGTCATTACTGATATTAAGATTTTTTTTCTTCTTAACTGTAACACTCTATTACATATAGAAAAGAATCAGCCACACAATGGTCAGATATGTCCACGTACCTCGTTCCCACACTCACGGATTTTGATGTCCTCCAGAGTGAAGTTAAGCCATACTGAGGAAGGTTGTCTCAAGATCAGCCGTATCGAGGTCACGTCATCAGGTTCAACCAGCATCTGCAAACACAACACGGCAAAACACATTACATTTATAGATCTCTTGATTTCCATATCTTTTTTTCTATACATCTACCTGCCTTGAAAGTATTTTTTAAAGTATTCAACTCCAGGGACACACAGTGAAGCTCTGAATCACGCGAAATAGAAAAAACGTTTTCTATCAGTGTGCAAAAGAGATGCCTGAACTGAACCACCTCACCCTATTGGCTACCTTCTCTCTCTCTCTCTCTCTCTCCTCTACTTACAATCATCATTTTAGAATGAATGTATAAACACAGCTATTATAATTAATAGACTTATGTTCCTGCAATCATTTAACAAGAAAATCCAATGCCAGACAGCGAGAGTGTATCTTTCACTCAAGACCGCAGATAACACAGAAGGACTCTTTCATCTATGCACAATACAGCCAATCCACTTTGGACATTAACCATCGAGTCTACCCGCCTTTTAGAATGAGCAAATACCCTTATCGTGTGGGGTGTCCTTGAAGTGAGCAATCTAAAAATAAAGAACAGTTTCTCTCCTGTCAGTGAGAAACCAGGTGTAATTTAGGCCAGACGAAAAGAGGGTTTTAAATTCTGTCAAATATTTATTGCCTTAATATCTGGTCCGTGTTTGTTTTCATATCAGGACTAATATTACCTGACATTACCAATACACAGGAATGTATTTATTTATTTTACCTTGCTGGATTCAACGCTGCACTCTCGGCTCAATGCCCAACTTTATCCCAAAAAGTAGGAATTTCTCTAAACGTACCTTAAACAACAATGTTAAAACTATACGGATTCTGATTCACTAACATACTACACTAAAGGCCATGAACCTACGTGCTAACCTTCTGAACGATGCAACAACGTACACTTTTTTTGAAAAGTGAAAAAAGAATTCCTTTCAAACGGTTTAAAAACTCATGCCTTAACCAAGTCATGTAGTCATTATTTATAAAATGAGAGTATTTATATGATCCAAAATATGCAGTGGTACACCAAATGGAACAATCATGTACGGTTACTTTGTTTTAATATTTAGTGTTTTCTTCGTTCAACCACTAAAAAAACTTCACCTCATAACTACCTCACATATTTACTTCACTCTAAATTGGACTTTGACAGCATAAACAATAAAAACCACAATAACCATAATGATGATTATTATCATCATCATCATCATTATTAGTTTTAAAAATAATCTGTGAAGTATATCAAAGTGCTAAATGCTTTGTCCAACTTAGCCCCTGGGTGAGTGATCTGAATGGATGTAATGACAGTAAACTAAATGCGTTTTTAACAGCAGTCATTATTTAAAATGTTCAATTTTCATGATCCAATTGACACAAGGCAATTCAGGTCTGCCTAAAATAGCCGTGTCACATTGAAGTCAATTTGGGTGTTAACATGACTAAGTAAGCAGGCAACTTAAAGCATGCTTGGGACATTACCTTGCAAACTTATTTGGCTTATTTCTCTTAGCCACCTTGTAGTTCTGCCTCCCCATTACGCCTCTGTCCTTGTTCTACAGGACTGTTATTGCTGTGATGCAAGAGATTGCTTAATGGAAATCCTAAATGTACAGCTGGCTATGGAAATGCGCCTTCTATTGGACTGACCTGCTGCCGATAGATAGAGAAGTAGTCCTGAGAGCCTCCCTCAGCGTGAGGCTTTGGCATGAGATGGTACTTTTGCAGGCCGGTAACCCACTTCACAGCATTCTCTGAAGACTTGGGATCTCGTCTGAGGAGGCGCACCATTAAGAAGGCAGTATAATAGTTCTTAAAGGAGATCTCTTGAATCTGATTAAAGAAAGAGAATATCTGTATTGATACATCTGTAGATAGAGAAGTATATGTTTTGAGACAAAACGGACAACTGCCAACAAAGTGACATGGAAAGACACTTGGAAGAATTAAGAGATAAAGAAAGAGCAATAAATGGATCTGAGTTCTAAGGCAGATGTGTGACATCCATGAAAAAGTGAAAATGTTAAAACCACAATGAGCCAGAGCCAGACACAATCCAAGAAGAATTGATATGAATTGGTGTGAAGAAGCTATGGAATGGAAGAAAGAAAGAAAAAAAATCAAAAGCTGTGCTGGAGTAATATGGAAAAGAGTGGAAAGATCAGTTCTTGTGCAGCAGTATACATAACCGTCTATCACTATAAAGTAAAAACAGATCTTTCCTATATTTCATATTATCAGCATGTTTTATTTTCTGGTTTACATGGCATTATATAAAAATAATGTAGGGTAAGTAAATAGTCAGTGAAGCGTGAATCCAGGGGGAAATTCTTGGCTTAGTATGATGTTATCAACTCGTACAAAAAGCAGCCGACTCCTTGGAAGCACACTTCAGATCTTTGGGGTCACTCGAGCATTGTAATGGCAAGCTGGCTTCAGCCAAATCAAAGGACGTGCAACATAACAATTGGGTGAACACCTCAATTACTGTAAATTACGGACACTCACCTACCCACACATCACTAGGGCTATGTATTTGGTATAGCTCCAGCATCAAGTGATTCCGAATTCCACAGTGGTTTGAATGCCATGTCACATTAAATTTGACCTACCATATGGGTACATCCCAATTTCTTGCTTAGCCCAAAGCCTTTCCAAATCACATCAGATATCTTACCCTACAAAAAAAAAAAAAAGTGTCCCTAATGCCATGTACAGAAATAAATAAAGAACAGAAGGTATGTTTATGTTGACGAGAGGTAAACTACTAAAAAGGTGTATTTGCTCGGGCTCTCAATACCTGGTATACATTGCACATGCTCCAACACAACTTACATTAATAGTCTGGCCAGGGGGGAAGGTTATATCAATTACATAGATCCCTGGCCTGGAGTCTGTCTTCACATCTCCAATCTGCAGCGCCACTGGTGTCTTCACTGTGCATGTTACAGTGTTGTCGCTCATAATTACACACTCCTGTATGGTAAAATAAAAGCATGGCTTAAAAATAGAGCATATGTGTGCATATGTTTCCTTCAGTAAATAAGCATACCGTAAGGTAAGGGTGCTAGAAAAAATAAATAATAAGCATCCCAAACTCTATGCTAAGAGATCAGACCTTAAACAGGAATTATCCAGGTTTCTCATAAACAACTATGCTAGCCCCGTTTAGGTCCTGCATGACCCACAATTACCGAACCTCTATGTGCTCATGTGTTTGTGTCTGCTCTATTTTGGAGACTGGTTTTGTGTCCTATTTTTGCATGCAGTATTAAGCATTTCAGATCAAAAACTAGTGCTTCGTATTCTAAACTTCCCTGTAATAAATATGGGGTTACATTACATCTCAGGGTATTCCCCAGTGTTGTACAGTGTTTCTACAAAAGCCTTAAGGCGACTCTGTAAATAGGGTGTGTGGTGGATCTCAAAGGGAAACTTTTTTTAATGGAAGACATATGCAAAGCTTTGATGATGGCACAGGGGATTCACACGACATGGATTTTGTTTCCCTAATATTCAGCTCAAATATCAAAACGTACTGAACTTCAAACACTTCTACCTACACTGGTACTTTTTTTTCCCCCATTTGGAAGGTGTTAAACCATTATGTCTCATAAATAAATCACAAGAAAAACATATTAAGCTCAACTCAATATCCTTTATATACAGGCCTATGCATTTTTTTAAATTTATGTTTATTTTAGAGAATATAAATTTTGTGGGTAAGTGTTCCTCAATCTGTAGTTAGTTCATGTTTTCTTTTGGAACATCAATGACTCTTTTTAAATGACTAAAATTACCATTGTCCCAGAAAAACTGTAACTAGATATTATCTGCTTCACCTCTTAACAAAAGAAACCTTGACTGGCCTTATGTTCCTGAGGGTCAGAAGGTTAAATTCCAGTCACATTGCAGTGGGTCAAACTCTAACCTTATGGGGAGGAGGGGGGAGAGAAATTGACAATTTTATCTGTCTCCCTTTGCTTAATTTCCACAGGTCAACAAACTACAAAGTCACAAGTCACAAAGAATCCAGATAGCACACCAATAAAAAATAAGTCTGTTCTCAAAAGCTGCTACCTAAAACCGACAAAGGAGCTGAACCTCGACTGATATTGTAAGAAATCACCTTCCTGTTCTTGATAGTGTTATGCAATATAGCTTGATTTACTATGGTTTGGTTCAATATTGAGCTTTAAACACCACATTGAGCAACTGATATGTACATTTACATGTAAAACTATTTTCTGTACAGACTTTATCTCTGTTTCAAACAATATCTTTCAGGCAATGCAAATTTTGTTTACATGACTGGTTTTCACATTGCTTTGAAAGAGCGCATTTCTATCTCTAATTGTGCAGCTAAAGTTAATAAATACTACTTGAAATGAAGGGTTAAACAAATACATCTCAGAACATCTCTGTATAGCATAGTATGGCACAGGACCTATATACCATTTGTACATAGTCTATATAACTGAGAGATTTATCTCAAAGTGTCTTTATACCACTCCTGGGAATTATTGGGGGGCTGCGACCTGGGGAAGATATCATTGACAAGGCTAGGGGGTTCAATCTAATGCAGTGCTTCAGTGGGATTCAGGTCTCATGCAGGGGCATTTTCAAAGGTCAAGATACAGGAGGAAAAACATTATGAAGCATGGTGTGCCCATGATGTTGGTTTGTTTAAGAAACAAGGCTTACTTGTTGTATGAGAAATGGTATTGAGAGTGAGTTTAGTGGCTATATTTTAAGAATTACATCGACATCTTTTTGAAATGCTGAAAATCAAATTAAAAAATAATGAAATACAGTAGTACCATAATTTACAAACAATCATACTTTGGGGTTAAACTGGTTGTTATGGCGGTCAGCTGGTCATGTCCAATAGTGCATGACTGTCGGTAATACTGCGCACTGTGATCAGGTGCGCTTCCTGTGTGAACAGCACACGTCTCGGTAAACCTTTCCCTTTAAATATACATCGTATCGCAGGACGTTAGATTTCATGCTTAAGCTGATAGTATAATTAATAATAATTTGATCAAAAGCTATATGCAATATTTTATCATTATGTAAAATGTAGCACCATACATTCATAAAAAATGCTCCATTATTGTACTTACATAATCCCGTTTGACCGCGTTTTTCGTGATCATGTATTCATTAACGAGAAAAAGTTTTTTTTTTTTTATGCACCACGCAATGGCATAATGAAATACCGAAGGAAAACAGCGAGGCGGCTTAATACCTGCAGTGTGTGCGGGGCTGGACGGGGATGTCGACGCTTCCTCCAGTCCGCAGCTTCCTGTCTGCATCCATGGCGATGCCTGGCGTTTTTAAAGACACAGGACACACCGAGCACAGGATGCGTGTTAAGTGAACGAAAGCAGCAGAACAGAGGGGAGAAGCCTTATCAAAGCCACCGGGATTTCATTCAAATGCACCCCTTTGATCGTTGAGCCTTCATCCATGACAGTTCAATGAAAAAGCTGTGTTTCCCGATATAAAGATTCATCCTGGAACTGCGCATGTGACACAATACCTTTAAATGAAAAGCAAAACACTACAGCCTTTAATTCCCCACTTTTCCCATCCCACACTGAGTGCGCGTCATAACGGAGAGATTGAAAGTACTGTAGATTGGATACACACAATGTTTAGCAGTCTTTTGTGCAGTTAAAGCAAACTGGTTTCACCATAAATAGCTTCAGGGAGGTGGTGGGGGGTGTTGTTATATGATTATTGACCCACTTGTTAAATAAAATGTTCCCAAGATTAGGACATTGTAAATTGAACAGAAGGGTTGACAATATAGGGAGGATACAGTTTTTGGTTTTACGTCATGCAGAGGGGATAGTCCTCTGTGCTTTAAATCCCCCAGGAGGTTTATGTGTACATCATTGCAGATAAAAGACTTTTGCAGTGGAGACAGCCACTGAAGACTGGCGGGTGTATGCAGTGCCAGTGTCAAAGGGGTTGCATGGGTGATGATCACAAGGGGTGTTTCACATTTTTGCCCCTCCACTCCAGAGTCCAGAGCCCTAACGGCTACTCCACACTGCTGCACTATTTGCACTAGTTATGGGCGTATGTATTCTCACTTTTAGTGGGCTAGTGGTTCAACCATAAGGCCTACAGTTACATGTGCAGAATAAGCACAGCCCATGAGATCCCCTCTCTTATATTTTAATAAGCCTCACCCATCTGTCTCTCTCCCTTACTCCTTTTGACAAGTAATCTCAGCATAGGCTTGTGTCTTTTAAAACGTCTCTTGGAGGTCAATATTGAGATTTAATGTGCGCTGCATTCATTTACATTAAATTGACCCCACAAGAGGAGAAGCGTGGTAAATGTAAAACTGCTTCAGCGTGAAGTACACCACCCAATGCTCTCTGCCCACCCCCACCCTCTTCCCCCTTTCACAGCTACTACGTCAATATCTATAGGAGAGATAAAGGTTTTGAAAGTGACATCTGAAAGCCAATGTGCCTTCCTCATTAAAGCTTGAGTGGAAAAAGTGAGAATGTGACGGCATCAGACAGCTATCAGCTATTCTATATTAGATGGGTCTGGCAAGAAATCCTGCCTTCACTTACTCTTCGCTTCACTACCTCTCAAAATGTTCTATAGGGTGCATGTCAGACTAAGGAATAAAATGATAAATTACTAGTCAATCTAATAAATAGGACAGTGCAATAAAGTAAATAGCAGTGCCTACCCTACACTTCTGTTGATTCAAAAAAGCTTCCGTTTAAAACAAGGGGTTGTCACTCACTTCTACATGGTTCTGACATCTGGAATGATAGAGATGTTAAAAGTATTATTGAAAATATTGTAATTTGTTATGCTTTTATACTGTTGTTTCAACATCTGTTTTATGTAAAACTACTTTTTACCTTCCCCCCTTTCAGTTATTATTTTCCATCTAGCAGAAAGCAATAATAAGCTCTTATCCTGACTGCAGTTTACCAGAAAGGAGCCATGTAATTCATTCTGGCAGAGGTCAAAACTGTGTACATTAAATGTATAAGAAAAGAAACACGGTGACAAACACTGATATGCTTAAATATTTATACGATGCATCCCTGCCAGTTGGCTCATTCTGGAAGGACACATGAAATGGGTAGATACAACTCAGTACTACAACCTAAACACACTTTCAACTTCCTTTTAAAATTGTAATTCTCCATTATACTAATATTTTCTTTATACCACTATGTAAATATAACCTTATGAAAAAGATTGTTAATAAAGTGAGCCCACCATTTCTTGCTGAAAATGGGAGTAATCGGGTTACCCATCTTTCCATATAGTCTTCCTCTCCTAAAACAAACTTCCGGTGACCCATACTTTACTGTTTTGCGTCTCATTGACCTTCCTGCTGCCTTTACCTGACAAAAATCTTTCACAAGTTTCTTTGAGCTGATTGATTAATCAGCTGTAATTAGATGCTACGACCCAGATTCACAAGGAAAGGGTTTGTATATTTATGATTTCATATAAGATCTATTGAAATAAGTTCACTCTGTGAGAATTATTACTATCATTATCAGCCATTGTGACAAATCTTAAATGTGAATATGAAAGAGGCCTAATCTGATCTGCACATAGCAAATTTGAAGACTAAAATAAGGCTAGTGAGATTCCTGAATGGGTTTAAGATAACTGATGCCCTTAGTTTTAAATCTTTATTGTATAGACACTTGATTGTATATCTTCATGCTAAACTTCTGGTCTTACTTATTTCAACTTTGCAGTAAGATTGGTGACTTCATGCACTTTTCACATTGGGCACAATATCCATGTAGTGTAATACTAATACTACTAATAATATAGCTTTTTATCACATTTTGTAAGGGGAATTGCAAGAGCATGGTAAAAGTTTAACTAAATGGAATGGAATGGAAGTTTAACTAAATGGAATACAGCAACAGATACAGGAAATGTATTGGCTATGCAAACAAAAAAGAGCTTATCCCCTCCTGACCAACTTTCAGACATTTCAAAACCATCTCTCGCCATTTCATACAATACATCTTTTGGATTAAACATCTATAGAGACAGAGATACACAAAATACAATATCTGCCCCCACACCCCCTCAAAAATAAATATGTATATCACTTTGCAGTCAGTGCATTATCCTTCTTCTTGGCTACAGATGACCTGCCTTGAGACATTTACAGGCTATCAATAAACTTCAGTGGCATATTGCATGTATAAATCCCAATCGTGTGGGTTTGTTTTGCAAAGGGATTGATCACGAAATAGATACAAATGGACAATATTCAGAGTTTTGCAATGAGCATATCATGTTTCAAGTATGGGGTATTTGTCATGACTATTGAATCGCATGATGTTGAGTTGCATTTGCTTTGCTTTCACCCATTTGAAAATAATTGATCTTGATACGAATGTTATTAACATGCAACATGGCACCTAAATAGCTGTAGGACTATGATATCATGACACGAGTATATCTGATTACAAGCACCCAGGGTTTTCTGAGAGAGATGAGGAGGCGGGGGCCAGGCAGGAACCTCAATACCAATGAACTGTCCATCAATCAAGAGCAAGAAGTGCTTGCTTTGAAGAAATTCCACATACCTTTCTTCTCTGCTTTATTGTCAGTCTTAATCTACTTGAAAGCCCAATGGAATGAACTTGACTGACGTATCAAGGCAAGGCTAGTCCAATATATATTCATCAACCCCTTGATTTAGAACACACGTTTTAATTGATTACAGCGCTATAACAGATGTAATGGAAGGAGGGCTATACTAAATGAGCTCTTGAATCATGTAAAAGATGGCAAATTGTTTTGGTTTATTTTGTAAAATTTAAGACAGAATATATTATCAGAACTGAGGCGTTTGCTGAAAGGTCACTGTCAAGTGCTTCCAAATTGAATTTAAACACTAAGTGGATGGCCAAATGACAAAAATATCTAAATGTAGCCGTGACATAGCTTAACATGATGTTTGAAAGTACATTACAAAACACTTCACTTAAAAATGGTCTCATGCAGGAGGATCTTAGGGTGTATCTCTTGGCTGAATCTTGAATCTTTTTTGTTTGCTGAATCAAGTTTATTCCCAAACCATCACTTGTTCAATGTACAAATTGATCGGTCTTTCGAAATATTCATTAGCAGAATGAAAACAGATGTTTGTTAGGAAAATTGGGCATATTAGAAAAAGAGGATGAAGCATGTAACTAGATTTTAGATTAATCACACATTAAGGAGATATTTAACACTGATAAAAAGACTGTTATTCAGTACTAGAGTTTTTAAAAAGAAACAAACAAAAGAGATATATTTATTTATGCATTTTTTTTACATATCATTTCCAGAGGAATTAACGATTTGTATCGTGTATTTATTTATTTTAAGCAGTTCTTCAAGATTTAAATAGGTTTAGCTTGATCTTCAATGTGATGATTTGGCTCAGGAATCCACTTTGTGCTACATCCAGCACAAATCCTAATCACAAGCAGTGGTGCCAAAGGATGGTTAATACATTAATTTTGACTCTTGTTTGTAAATGTCCTGTTATATATTTACTTGGAAAGAAAGTTATTCTGTTTCATCTTTGTTATGCTTTTCTTCCAATCACCTGGATGGGGTCAGATAGCAACATTGATTTTTCAAGTTTCATAGAGAAAAGAGACTAATCCAACTGTTATACTACTGAGATGAGTTCCTAATCCATTTTTAAATTGAGCTTTTTTTTTTTTTTGGAGAAGAGCTTGTCTATTTATGGAAACCGAAGATATATAATAAATCAGGGGAAATAAAACATGTAAATTCCTGAAGCCCAGATTCTCATTACTTCAGAATTTGTTAATTCCATATACACTACTGTTTTAGAACACCTCAATTTTTCGAGTTTTTATTTAAATGTATGCAGTTTAATGTTCAATGTTCAAATGTAAAGCACAGAACAAATGAACAATTGGAGATAAAAAAGAAATCATGGAATCGTTTTATGAAGCTTAAGCTGCCAAACCCATCTGGTACCCTTAAAAGGTTGCGTTGTTTGCCAAGTGTTTGGTATCCCATGAAAGCTGAGACTTTCAGCTTTCTAACAATGTGAAGCATTCTCTGATGTGAAAAAATAGTTTTTTATACCCCCACCCCCCACATTTACACCCCCCTCCGCATTCTGAAATGGGGGGTGGGGGGGAAACTTGGTCTGAGTAATCTCAAAATCTCAGAAAATATTGACAATTATGACATATTCTGGAACCAGACAGTCTACTGATCAAAACAAGACCATCCAATCGTGAACTTGTCTGTGTTTCATAGAACATCAAATAATATATACTAATCGTTAGGTTGCTCTGAAGAAAACAAGTCTATTTGCAAAGAAATCCGATCGAAACTGAGTGATCTGTGACCGCCTGAATGAGACCACCAACCCCCCACCGGAGCAGACTGTATGTTTGCCCCTCTGGCTCTGAATGACGGTGGGCGACACAGAAACTGTAATTCGGATGTGTTTGAGAATGAAACATGCTGGGAGCCAAGAGAATAAGCTTTCAAATAATGAGCACATTGTAGGAATATAATGTAACTTCCATGGACAGGAGCTGCGTGTAACAAAGTATATAACTCTGAAATGTACAGTGAGGGAAAAAAGTATTTGATCCCCTGCTGATTTTGTACGTTTGCCCACTGACAAAGAAATGATCAGTCTATAATTTTAATGGTAGGTGTATTTTAACAGTGAGAGACAGAATAACAACAAAAAAATCCAGAAAAACGCATTTCAAAAAAGTTATAAATTGATTTGCATGTTAATGAGGGAAATAAGTATTTGATCCCCTATCAATCAGTAAGATTTCTGGCTCCCAGGTGTCTTTTATACAGGTAACGAGCTGAGATTAGGAGCACTCTCTTAAAGGGAAGCAATCAATCAATCAGATTCCAAACTCTCCACCATGGCCAAGACCAAAGAGCTGTCCAAGGATGTCAGGGACAAGACTGTAGACCTACACAAGGCTGGAATGGGCTACAAGACCATCGCCAAGCAGCTTGGTGAGAAGGTGACAACAGTTGGTGCGATTATTCGCAAATTGAAGAAACACAAAATAACTGTCAGTCTCCCTTGGTCTGGGGCTCCATGCAAGATCTCACCTCGTGGAGTTTCAATGATCATGAGAATGGTGAGGAATCAGCCCAGAGCTACACGGGAGGATCTTGTTAATGATCTCAAGGCAGCTGGGACCATAGTCACCAAGAAAACAATTGGTAACGCACTATGCCGTGAAGGACTGAAATCCTGCAGCACCCGCAAGGTCCCCCTGCTCAAGAAAGCACATGTACAGGCCCGTCTGAAGTTGCCAATGAACATCTGAATGATTCAGAGAACTGGGTGAAAGTGTTGTGGTCAGATGAGACCAAAATCGAGCTCTTTGGCATCAACTCAACTCGCCGTGTTTGGAGGAGGAGGAATGACCCCACCATCCCCACCGTCAAACATGCAGGTGGAAACATTATGCTTTGGGGGTGTTGGGGGTGTTTTTCTGCTAAGGGGACAGGACAACGGTTTCCCTCATTAACATGCAAATCAATTTATAACTTTTTTGAAATGCGTTTTTCTGGATTTTTTTGTTGTTATTCTGTCTCTCACTGTTAAAATACACCTACCATTAGAATTATAGACTGATCATTTATTTGTCAGTGGGCAAACGTACATAATCAGCAGGGTATCAAATACTTTTTTCCCTCACTGTACATAATTTTTCAGTTTTTGGTAACCTAAACATTTTTTTTTACCTCTGGCAGTTTTCTGCTTACCTTTGTACCATTTCAGGATATTGACTGGACTTGAACTGCTTAAATTTCAATAAAAACTGGAAAAATGTGGGGTTCTAAAACTTTAGACTGGTAGTGTACTTCTTACAGCTTCAACAAAATCCCACAATTTCCCACATAGGAAGTCAGCAATTTGTACATTCTATTTTATTTTTTTCAATGGGCTTTCGAAGATGGAGAAAGTGTGAATAATTGGCATTGGCAGTCATCTAATCAACTACAATACTGTTGTTGTTACCCCAGAGCCCCAAAGAGAGGGTACAGTATCTGGAACAGTCCAACTCCTTGAAACACTTCAAAGCAAAAAACTATGAGCTTCATGCTGTGACCTGAACAGATGTGCGCTACACCTGGTGCGTCCAGCCATCATTCATGATTTGCGAGATACGTTGGGGTCCATAATCCTCTGCCTTGGTTCTGCTGAGATCTGTTTAACATAATTGCTTCCAGTCAGGTGAAACTTCAGCCCTTGACCATTTGTACAGAGCTAGATTTATTGTTATATGTTGGCCTGTCAACACAGCAGGAAATTCATAATTTCCAATTTCCAAGGAGCATAAGGAAGTAACTTGTAATCTAATGTTCAAAAGCTTGCTCAGTGGCATGGCTGTCATTGCACATTGCTTTTAGTCAATTGACTCAAAGGTATGCTAATGTAGAATAGGCTGAAGATGCTTAACAGTGGCTGTGTGTAGAGAGGCTCTGGGTGAAAATGAATCCTCATATATCAGTGCTCCTTGACTTGGGTCACTGCAGTTTTCATGATGGGGTTGGGCATAGGCGTAGGTTTAGGGGAAGACAGGGGGTAAGAGTCCCCCCCAGTGTTGAGAGAATTTAAAATTGTCCCCCAATAATGTGTGCCCGGCTCCATAGGCATAGGGGACACATACCCACCAATTCCGAAACCAAACATACGCCACTGGGGTTGAGGGCAATGCAAACTCCATGTGAAATACAAGAAATAAAACACCTGAAATATCCTCAAGACAACTCTCATAGAAATTCACTACCTATACCCACCCAACATTAAAAAAGAGGGTTTCAGTATTAAAATGGCATTATGAATTATTTAAGCGTGTTACTAATCCAGAAAATCCAGAAAAATAACATTTATTTGTTGTTGCGCAGTATTTTACCCTGCAAATCCCACTTCTAATCTATAAGTCATGTCACACTAGGAGTATATGTACTGGTATATCTAATCGCAGTAACATCAGAGAAATTCTAATTGTTAGCAGGAGGAGGTACACTGGAGTGCACATGAAAGAGCAGAGATTGAAAAGGCCCGTGCTTCTGTTAGGCTAGATAACCGTAATGTGAATTTTTAGTGTTGTCTCAGGAGCTTGAGAAACTAAAACATACAGCTATGCCTTGGAGGTGCTTTTTGCCGTGCCTGAATATTCACATGTTCTTGAATGCACAGTGGGTCTTCCACCACTTTTATAATGACCCCCCCAAACACCCCCTCCTCTGCTAACATGCATAATTTCATTTTAGTGTTGCATTTTACACCATAATAATTAGCAGCATTTCAATAATTCAAGCACAGCCACTGAGAAGGGTATGCAGTTTGTCTATGCAAATGCTTGAAAAAACCCACTTGCAATAGTGTTGTGCCAGAAATATAAGAAATCAATATCACAAATTACATTTTTTCATAGCTATTTAGTACATCTAGTTAAATATGTGTGTTTTTAATTACAGCTTTCCATATATATTACTATGAAGCACTTATGGGAAGAACTGAAATCCTTTTGCTGATTCAACATCTCATGTTGTTCTGCAGGTTTGCTAGGAGGCACCATCTTATTAAGTTTCAGAAACTGAATTATATCCTCAGATTGTTTAGCCACGTATACATCCACCCTGAACCATGGGGATGTTACTAAAGTGTATGGTTCCTTTACCTGCTGTTATTGTAGTTTTCCTCATGGCAGGTTGTTTGAATTCCAGTGAACAACCTTGTGGGAGAGAATGACCAGACAGATTTATAATCAATAAATTTATTACAAGGAACTGAAATACAAGTAGCAGTTAAAAACTAGTTGAAGGGCAGTAAATTAAAAACACAAAAACACACAAGACAGACAATCAGCCACCAGTGCAGGAGAAAGGAAGTAGAAAGACATCTCACACTCACTGCCATCAAGGCAAAACGTCCCTGGTGTCAGCCCGACAGCTCTCCGCGTCCTCTCACCTGAACTCATTAAGCAGCTATCACTCCTCATTGGTCACAGACTTTCATTTTCTTCCTAAATCATTTCCAACAATTCAATTAGCAATTTCACCAGTCACAGAGGGGAGAGGGGAGGAATACCTCCATGGTGTATTTTGACAACCTGATAAAATAAATAGTAAATACTACTACTAATAATAAATAAAATTAAAATAAAGAACAAAAAAACATAGCTATGTGTCTGCCATATCATATTTATACTTTGCCTTTTCTTTGCCAATCTTCGTCTAACAGTGCTATTGTTTTTTGTGCATCTGCCGTGCAATAACTGTATTCTTCTTGACATGAGGAGACAGATGAAGCATTCCTTCAAAGGTGCTGTAAACATGTGTTTCATGTTTTCAATACATTCTGTGAACTTCAATTAATTAATTAAACTTGGCATTTAACCAAATAAAATAAAAATACAAAATAAAACAATTGTGTTGAGTATCACCAAGAGATGGCATCATCAGGAACTTACAAACCCTGGAGAATCATTCTCTAATTAACTTCTGACTTAAACTCTGTGACTACATTCTGGTAACCTATACTTGTGATGTTTGTGAACTTTAAAAGTTATTTTTTTCTTTTCTTTTGTAAGATGGAAGACAAGCTACTTGAATTATTAGGAACATTGCGGTACCATGCTACCATTAGTATGCCAGAAATGCTTTAGTGTATAATTACACTCAGGGTTATACAAAAAAGGTTAAAATCATTCATCTCTGGTATATACTCAGAAACCAATTATGACATACTTCTCTGTTTTAATATACACTGTACATATAATTAATCATAATGATTCTGGTCAAAGTACTGCAACACAGCAGACGATGATATATTTTCAGTTTGGTCACAAACGCATGACATATGACAATTCATCACATTGACGTTACATGAATTACACAATTCAACATCATTCATAAAGTGTGCTGATTAAAAATGAAAAAATGATGCTGGATGTTATTTCATAAGCTGTACCATTTCTCTGGCTTTGCTTGAACTTTATTTAGCCTCTTCGTGAAGCCAGATTGGGAATGGAGATCAGTGTATAAGTCTGACTTAAGTGTGTTCCAATCTCTCTAGCATACATGTTCTAAATTACTAACTAAAATAATCTTAGTTTTGTATATTTGTGTTACACAATTGTAAAGAAATTGGGTATAATGTAGCTACTACTAAATACAGTATATACTGTACATGTGATCTCATTGAAGAAAAATAAGTTATGATGGAAAAAAATGTATATATACATTTTTTTTTCCCAGGTATCCATAACACCTTCACATGTTTACTTGTTGGTAAAGGTTAAATGCATGTTTGTTTTAATTACTTTTATTTATTTATTTTATAACTTGGAGATTCATATTCAGAAAAAAGCAGCAAATAAGTAATAGTCCAGTTCTTCAGAGTTTTTGTAAGAAAATTGGCATGGAAATGCCGGCTACAATGACGCTGAGAAAACAGCTGCATGTTGTTTGCTTGGAAAGAGTTCTGAAAGTTTATGTTATTTGGGTCAGTGCAGTACATCTGTTGCTCGGGCATGACTTTATTTTGAGGATAAGCTGTCGAGCATGAATAATACATGAATTCCCAGCTAATTAGCGCAGTGATAGCTAAATGACATCTTGAAGAAAAGCATCTATTTACTATGCATTAATCATAAACAACCAACAATAAAAATAAAGAAAAAATGTGGCATTAAAATGCCGCCTTTGCAGTCTAATTGGGAATTGTTATCACATGACTTAGTGCTCATATAAACAATATGCTTGTTAATTATAAGTTATGAAGTGTTTTTTCACTTTGCACAGTTTTGAGGAATTACACTCAAATGCATGTTAAACAAATCACAATTAATATTCCCATTGTGGACTGCAGCATTTTGGTTTTAGTAGAGATTCAAATTGAGATTAGAAATGAGAACTGATGTTTTTAAGCACTGATCCTCAACATACAATAGCAGACCTCATATGTCTCTGTACCTGCTGCTGATAGTCATTTACTGTAAACAGAGCCAGGGAACAAAGACTTGTGGCTAAGTTGGACATTTGTCTCCATTCAAGCTTACTGTATTGTAAACTTGCACCATTGCTGTCCTTGCCCATGATGCACCTTGCATTGTAATCTGAATCACAGTGTGACTCACTGCATTAGGTGCATGCCGTTATTTCGCGATCACACAATTTGTAGATTTTGTACTGTTTATTTCTAAGTAACCACTGTAGAAGATAATGTACATTAAGTTAAATATCCCAGACATTTAGTGAAGAAGCAGTAGAAGAAACAGACACAGAGACAGAAGCAGAAGTAGAGGAAGAAGAAGATGATAAAGAGATATACTGATCTTTAAAATAATCTTCAACTTGGAAAGAAAATACAGTATTTAAGTCAAAGGTTAATTTAGAACCATAGGCCAAGTTATCATTTCAGCCCTGCTACTTATTTTTTAACAGTAATACCTAGTGAACTGTTTCTTCCCTGGTACATCTGGGATCTTCTGAAATTAGTTTCTAAAACTGCCTTGGCTTGCTTTAAGATGCATAGAAGGGTACAATGTGGTATTAACAGTAATAACCAAACAGTGAACAAAATCATGATCTGGAGAGATTCCCTGTTATCTTTTCAAAACATACACTGTAGAGAAAAGATTTGAAGATACATTTCAAGTCTCCTACTGATGTCACTCCAAATATAATACAATTTACACTGAAGGGTTGGGGAAGGATTCTAGAGCTCTATTGTGCATATACTTTAAAAAACAGCCTGTTGAGCGAATGAGTCTGAAGAGATTAAAAAATAAAATTAAAAAATAGCAGAGAAGACCAAATCTGTTCTGAAAATGAACCTTGAAATAAAGAACATAATTCAATAATTCAATAATATTAAGGGCATTTGGTGGAACAGAATGTTCAACAAAACCAGTTCTTAAGAAGTCTTTGTAGTTCTATTGCTTTTCTCATTGTTTGGATAACTCTCTGTGTATGGCCACATGCACTCGTCTTACTGCTAGCTCATGGCTAAACTAAATGAATACACAAGCAATGATGTGTAGGCCTCAATGTGATGAAGCTGATTAAGTAAGTGGATTTTCTTAAGGAAAGCACACAGCCTTGGAAACTGTATAGGATTGTTGGAAGAAAACAATGTTCAGTGGTAGTCCAGGTTTGTTTCTTATTATGCATGCTGCTGGTATATGTGTACAAAAGAACAGAAAGAGATTTGCGGTTTTATTGTTGGTAGATGTACTGTACAGAGGTAAAAATAGGCTGTAGTGAATCACCACTAATAAGGCAGTCATCAGTGGGATATTAATTGTATATAATTTGCTACATTCAAATCAGCCCACATTGGTACTCTAGTCTCTTTTTTTTAACACCCTTCCAGCTGAAGACTGATCCCGCAGAGGAACATCATTTTAATTTTAAGGCTTAAATAAAACTCAGTTATCTCATGTTTAATGTATGCTCAGGTTGCTCTTTGAATTAAGTCAGTTTGTGAAGAAGTGCAATATGTCCCCCATTGAAGCACAATTTTGTAATTGCGAAACATTTCTACTTTTAGCCAACCAGTCAAAGGATTCTCCTTAAGCGTGTGAAAATACTTCCCTTTCAGACATACTATCTTGATGATAGTAATTGACCAACATGTACACAGTCTTCAACAGTCTCTAACTTAATGTGATCCTACTTCAATCACCTTGGGAAGAGCATATTTTGAAAACCTAATGTTTGCTCTCTCTCTCTCTCTCTCTCTCTCTATATATATATATATATATATATATATATAGTAGCACTGTCTGCCGGTGAAAATGCTTCTGTTCAGCAAGAAGGCTGCAACCTGATGTCGCCTGTAGGGTGCGGGGCATGCTGGAAGAGGCCTCACAGACATTACCTGGACATTGCAGACAACTACGGGGAGGTGGACTTTGTAAACAGTTGTACTTGCGTTATTGGAGGGTGTACTTGTTGTTCCATGTCCCCAAACCGCTCTGTGTGAACCTTTATCTGTCCTCCCTGACTACGCTGGCAGGCTCCTATCACAGCTTCTCTCCTGCTCCCATCTGTGTTTCAATTTCAGCCTGTCAGTCCAGCAAGGATAGCTTGATTCTGAATAAAGAGCACTGCACATGTTTGGCAGCTCAAAGGGACTATGGGACATTGTATCACACAATAGGAAGTGTTGAAAACTCACAACAAAGCTTCCAATAGCCCTTGTGCGCTGTAACGCAGGTGAACCCTCCCCCTCCTTCTATCAATCTACAGAAATGCACTCCTTCTATTACCCAACTGTGAGGATGTGCATGCATTTTGAATTCTACATTTATGCTTCTCATTTCACCTCGTCCGACAGGACAGGAAAGCTGGCAACTGCCCCTTTCCAGGTTTTGATTATATATATTATTATTACTAATTTCAACTACACTATAATTCCCCCCCAACCCCCAAAGTGATAATTCCTTGTCTCCATTTTCTGACTTCATTAAGGAAATTCAGACAACATGGGGCAAGCCAATGTCTTACATCTGAGGAGAGGAGCATTTTGCCAGGGTGGAGCATTTTGCGGTGGTTGTGGGCCAGCCGAGGTGTCCATGGTGTCTCTCTCTCTAATTTCAGTCGAGCCACAAGACTTTGTTTATCCCAAACAATCCTAGACCACCAGGGTGCTCCTGCAGAAGGCTTATGTGGCAGAGGCCCAGGCTGCCTGGTTTACAAGCACTGGCAACCTCATTTTAGTGTATGCGGTTTCAAGGCTCTCCTTTGTCCCCTAACCTGCCTCCTCAGGATCTTGTCCCAGATGTGCTGCAGCAGCACCCAAAACATCCGTACTCCCACTGGCAACTCTTAAATGAGCTTTCTTGCAGCTGGAAAAACTGTGTGCTTCAAATTATATTCATTGCCTATTCCCTGCAATTTCAGCCCCACACCCCTTTTGGAGTATGCTGTGGACATCTGTGAAGGACCACCTCCCGTGCTCAACTCTCAATTTGGAAATCCAGTGCTACATTAAAGCATGCCTTCAGCAAGGTGCCTCTCTCCATGATGCATGATTGGTTTTACTCCAAATCCTTCCTGTGGCCCTATAAAGGTGAGGGTTTCCACAACATATTGGATCTGAGAATGTTGAATAACTATCTATGGATGTTAAGGTTCTAGATGCTCATTCACCACTCCATTGTCCAAGTCCATCAGACCGGGTAACTAGTGTGAGACCATAGTGTTGTCTGTGCACCCATTTTGTGCTCGCTCCGCTGGCAATGATTCTAGAGCCTCCCTGTAGTCTAATCAATTTTTCTGGTGAAGGTGAACTCCCCCTTCAATGTGAACCAGCTGGTGGAGTGGATGGCTCTCTATCCTCCTCCCTTCTCTTCTGGGGAAGATCGCCGGTTGCACCTGCTCTGCCCAGTGTGGGTAATACGCTGCTATATGGATCGTACGAGGAGCATCCGCCAGACTGATCAGTTAAGCCGAGGTTGCAATCCTGGTTATCTGAAAGAGAAAATAGCTCCCAGCTTTACCAAGTTGCTTTGCAGGGAGAGGGCTAATCTGCGTCACAGTGCACAATAACTTTGTTATTTCAGCACTTCCCATTGTGTGACACGATGTCCCACAGCCCCTTTGGGAGCTATTTTCTTTAGATGATCAGGGTTGCAACATATCATTGTCCGTGCCTCTATAACCACTTACAATTCAAAATTGCTACTATATATATGAATAATCACTTAGAAGCACCTGAGCTATAGGAGTCCCCTGATTGGCTGAACCCCTGTATAAAAGCAGAGTCAGGTGTGGAGTAAAGTGCTGGTGGCAGGTCACAGGGCATCACCTGAATAGTGCAGGTGTGTCCAGCTGGTGACTTGCTCAAAGCACAAGTAATTATTTAACAAAACACATTTGTGAAATGTGAATCACAATAATAGCAATAAAAGCGTTAACATAATTAACAAATCAAACCTTAATAAGAAAACAATAAGAACAAAATAAGTAAGGAGCTTAGTCACCTCCCGTGACAAGGAGAGAAGAGAATAGAAAAAAAGAGAAGATGATATATTGAGCCCTGAGATAGTGTTCAACGATATATCATTCTTTAACCTTCCTTATCAGTCCAATACCACAATCAGCTCTTATCTATCTTTACTGTTTAAAGTTTACAATCACAAATATGTGGGTGCTAACACATTCCAACCAAATTGTCTTCATATATATTATCATATAAAAAACTGATCTTCCTAAGAGATATTGGCTCCATAGACATTAGAGTTAACCAACCACTTATTAAAAGGGAATTGCTAAATAGTAAATAAATGCAGCTAAATGTAACTGCTAAATATTTTACATTCTGCTTTGAACTGTCTCTTTCGATTGTGCATGCTGATTGACTTCTAAGGCTGGAAAAATAAAGTACATCTTTGGACTGTGAAATGTGGTTCTTATAATAAATCACTAAAAGAGTCTGGTTATTAAATGAACTGGCACTTCAGAATCAAATTATGTGAAAACTGGTCCATCCCAAGTCCTTCACTAACAGCCTCTCAAAAGACAATATTCACAAATCTTTCAAATGCAATGAGCAGTGTTCATGGAAGACAGACCTTTTCCTCTGCTAATTTACACACATGACTTACACACAGCAATAGCTAATTCTTACAATGAAAAGCTACAGTATATTTCAAAAAACAGGTAATTCCTTGCAAATTTAATTTGTATTCTGTTTTTTTGTTTTTTTTAATATGGTCATTTGCCATAGAAGCCAATACATGGACATTATTTTAGCTTTTGGTAAAAATAACACTTTTTAAGGAGATTGTAAGGAGAAGGGGAACTGAATACATTTGAAAAAATGTTTTTAGTATATGAGTGAAAAACAAAACATCTTCTAATGGAAAACACTATATCTATGCAACATGTCTGTTAAGTCTTGCTCTTTCTTATGAAGGCGTAGACATTTTTATGCTTCTTCAAGTTAATTAGAATAAATTAATGTGTGCAAAAGTTAAATAATACATACATGCATGCATATATACAAACAATAAATAATACATATTTACATACACCAATAAATAAATAAATGCAGTTACGCTGCCACAGGTAGAGGGCAGAAAAGTGCTACAAAAGGCTGTTTGTTTTTTTGGATGTCCCAATAATATGAGCAATTTGTTTGTAATGGTTGAAACATCCTAAGGTGCTTTGATTTGTGATTTTAATTATTAAAAAAAAACCTAGCCCAACATTTTGCTATTCGCAAAACATTCCCAGTTATTAGATTGCTTTGTTATCACATAGTTTATCATTAACCGCTTTTGAGTACTTTTTAATAACATCACAGGCTCACTGCAGAGCTGACCGACTATCGTTTATATTGGGAAATGTATGAAATAAATCACAATCACGATAATAAAAAATAGTGATTTTACTTTAGTTATATTGCAAAAAAAAGTACTACACTCATCCACAACAACAGCTTTAGACAGTCACCATAGTGTCCATATGACATTCCATATGACATTCCATAAATATTAAACTTAAACAGAAAAAAAATCTACACAAAATAAATGCAGTTTGGAAATTATTTTTTAAGCATTACATTTAACAGGCAGGTGCCTTACATTTTGGAAGGCCACAAGTTAATTCTCTTAAATGCATGCTTCAAAATAATACAAATTAAGAATGTTTTCTATGGCAACTTGTAATTTCACAATGTCGTTATGTCCTTTGTTGCAGACAGACAAATGCCCTTGTGTATCACAAAGTGTCCTTGTTCTCACTGGTGCTTACAACTGCTACTTTCTGGTCAATTATCAAGCAGACTAGGCCAACTTCAGTGAATATAAATGCTTTAATAACTTAGTGTTTGTAATTGCAAACACAGCTCCCACAGAGTAAAACAAGGGGTTTAGGGTTGGGGTTAGATCATCATGGATATTATTTATTTAGATATTTTGAGAGTCTGTACAGATATCTCATATCAGAAATAATCTCCCGAATCTTGACAGGAAAATGCTCTATATTGTAATCATAATTAAGGGCCAGTGATGGAAATACATTGCCATAAATTCTAATTCCTTTTGATTCTTTGGTTTTGAGTCTTTGAGTCTTATCAATATGTTTTTAATTGTAAAAGGACGCTGTATTTAAATTGCAGCTCAGACATACACAATTAAGTATCTTATATAACACACAAGAGGGTGAAGTGACATTTTGAGAACAATCATTTTGGTTTCATATCTGCTAAGTTATGGATTTAAAACTTTCAGAAACACATTTTGGAAAAAATAGGGAGTAGGTTGTAGAAGCAGGGTAACACTTAAAAAAATAAAATATTACAGTGATCTTAAGACACTCCTCTTTAGAACAATAGTTCAGTGCCAAGCCTTTATTTTAGACCACTGATTCGAGAGAGAAACTGACTGAAACAAGCCAGCACTGCCTGACATTAACTCAATAGGCAGTATGGGATTTAAACTTTTTTTATTGCAGCAGCAGCAGCAAATACATGCAATATACAGGGGCTGTGGTAGTTAAATGTGAATTATGGATCAAGCAAAATTAAGGTAGTAAGCACTGGGGGTTCAAATAAGGTGATCAACTTGCATTAAAACTGCAATCTTTCTGTACATGGTCAGATTATATCCATCCACTTATTTATTTATACTTATAAATATATATATTCAGATTTCCAGGATCATACCAAGCACACAACAGCACTGAAATCTCTCTCCACCAAAACAAGTAAAGTTTATCTTTGATGAATTATTAAACACCGGCTAAGTTAAAAGACATAATTTAAATGTATGAGCGAGGATGGATAATCAAAAATTTTACAGCAACAAGCAAAAAAAACACAAAGCCTGGTCCCTAATAAAAACTTAATTACACAGCAGGGATATGTGGCTAATCTATTTATTCACTTACTTACTCAGGAATAAAAAGTCACAAAAAGGAAGAAAATACAACTGCAGACCAAAGTAGTCCTGTAATGTAACCGATGGCAGCCAAGGTGTCCTAACCCATCATTTGGACTGCAAAATCAGTTTCAAATCTCAGTTTACAGATGATCTCCGAGTTTAAAAATGAGACAGATCCACGATTGTTGGTTGATGTTTACAGAGGCCTGGATTTATCTGCTGACTGCACCCCCCCCCCCCCCACCCCGCTGCATCCCACCCTGATGAGTTCTCACCTCTTCAGAGTTGACAGATTAAAGCCCCCGTTTACGTGCTTGCAGAGCGAGCCACCGATTTGAGCTGGGTGATACCGAGCTTTAAGCAGGGGAGAAGAGAAAAAAAAAAGAAAAGAAAGGGAGTGATTTACTGACGGCATGAGGGTTGTTTTACACCGGCATCTCCAGCTAAAGAAGGAGCTCTGCAGGACAAATTACAGATGTTATATGTGTTACAATGAAATAAAGCAGATTTATCCTCCCCCCTCTCCGTTTATGCCAATGTGTTTTGAAATACACCATGGCTGGGGGCTAGTTGGGACTGGCCCATTCGAAGCGAGAACACGTCCTTCGTGAAGCAACTCCATCCTTCCCCTCTTTTTATGGCGTTACACCATCAAATAGCTTTCTTTTAGTTAGGGTGTCATATAAAATATATGATTTAACATGCGAACCGCTATTACAGTGAACTCCCTTCAACGCAGACACATTTACTGTGGACATACGCTTTTGAGAAGTTATCAAGAGGGAATCCATTTGCTTTATAGCTGGGCCTTTTTTTTTATAAGCCTGCTGCCATATTGGGGCTGACAATGCATTTGTGTCTAACCCTGACAATAAGGGCCTTGTTCTGGATCTGAATAGAAAAGCCACTGGTGACTGGGTGGCATTATTTATTTTTTCCCCCAAAAATCAAAGAGTCTCTGACAGTTTTTTCCTGTTTGGTGCTATTTAGGTGTAACCTGGAGAACAAGACATGCATGTACTCATCCTCTGGGACTGTTGTCAGGCAGGTGACATATATTTACAGGCGTCGTGAAGGGCATACGTTATAATGAGAAGAAAACACTTTAGATGACTTCCAAGAGAAAGGGACATTTATTTTGCAACAGGGTTATTTTGTGAAATTGAGGTGTGGCCTTACCTGAATGGCTAGGCACTGGATCCCATGTCCCATAATACACTTCTGGTTTCATTTAAGTTTTTTTTCTTTTGAGAAAGGACATTTCTTAGACATTACAACAATCATTTTATTTCTCCTAACTTCCCTTTAAAGTCTGAGACAATTTCACCTTTAGGAACTGATTAAAGTTTTAATAACGAGGCTGTTGGTTTTTAAATTGGTATTTTGGGGGGAAGGCCTCAGTGTTCTGAGAGCAGTAAGCACAAGGAACAAGTTTAGAACTTCTGAAAAAATGAACAAACATGACTGCATTTGTTCTCCACTATCCACACCCACAACCATCTTAATTCTGGAAGCACATTGTTACTAAAACATAGGGAAAAACATCTATATTTATCTATACATGTTTTTGTGTCATTCAATTCAGGACAATAAGCCCGCCTGTCTTATGGATACCGTGAAAGACTTCTTGTAAATCATGTAATCCGGCAGCTTTTCATTTTAATACCTTTTAACTGCTGCAGCTCGTGCTTTGATTCTTGTTTTGCATGGTAATGTTGGAGGGTTTAACCATCCAATGCTACTTTCTCTTTCTAACGATCTGTCCTAGAAAAATGGCTTTCTAATGGTTTTTGAAATGTGGATTTTAAAGAAAAAAAAGGACCTGGAGGGAACAGCACAGAAATTTTTGGAGCACAGAAAATAATACAAAAATCGCCATTGCGGTACCATTTTGCACAATTACTCTAACAGCTTCTACAAGGGAATCATAGGTTATTTAGAGTGTGGTATTTGCATGCTCAATATAGCATAGGGCATGTCATGTAATCTGAACATTGGACACAGGGCAACAAGAGACACTTAGAGCGAATGTGTGGTAGCTCTAAGAGGGTGCCAAGAAAAGCTATGAATATCTCACCAGTCTCTATTTTTTTCACACACAAAAAATAAACCAAATCTCTAGCCCTGAATTCTACTGTGGGTCATAATAGGAAGTAAAGGGCAAACACAGAGATGGACAGAAATCCAGCAATCAAGTTAATCTGAATAGTGGCCTCAGACTATCACACACACCCATAGCAAAGTTTCATTTTTTATTGTCAAAGTAGTATGATAACAAGAATGTCAATTCCCTGGATGAGAGACTACCATTAGACCCAGGCCCTAAGCCATAGACCCCAGAGATGTATTTTCTTCTAACAGTCTGGCAACCTATAGGAGGTTTTGTTTTTCTCTCCTCTGTGACGAATGGTTTACATTTTTATATTCATCCTGAGTTTGTGTTGTTATTTTAATTTGTTAAGCACTGTGAGGTAGCTTTGTGAAGGGCACTATACCAAATAAAAATTGATTGAGTGATTGAATTGCAATGGTTAACCTCAGACAGTACCAACAGGCCCTGCATAATTAGACCAATCCAGATTTTCACGTTCAGTGACATTTTTGAGCATTAACAGAATCCAAAACAAGTGGGCTGCACTTCCAAAGTAATCTGTGATGTAGGTCTGTTTTGAAAATTCAAAGCATTTAGTGGATGCACCCATCCATTTCACAAAGTTGAATTTGCAAACAAAAATAAATGGAGCACATATGCAAAAAATGGAAGGCCTTGTGAGGACTTCAAGGTGGTGCCGATGAAAATGGTACACCCATCAATATTGGTTGTGCACTCTTTACAGTGAAAGTCATAAACACTGAGGTCTGTTGATGTGTTTCTTGAGTCTTTAGTATGCGATAAAGGGGGACTATATAATAACAAAATGTATAGCTGTTAACCCTGCGAGCAGCAGTGCTGTTTTAACGCTTATGACCCTTGTAGATGCAGTGTGTATCTGTCAGCATGTAAAGGGCATCTTTGCTGACTTGATATGTTACACAATAAAGCCGGCGGGTTCATTTTGTCCTGCAAACCACTTCTCACCTATCAATGCGTTGACCTTTAAACAGAACACGGCGGAAGACTTTCTCCGGGTAACAGATGTCAATATCGCTGGTGAATTGCATTACCCACTTGCATGCTTGATGGGTTCCTAGGCTGCTTTAAAACCTCTGGATGAAGGAAATTGAAGCAAGTTATAATTGTAGATCCTGTCAAAACACCTTGGTTGATTTGTTAAATCTTCTCTAAGGCTGCTATCAGTTACAGCCATCCCCTTCCTGTGGAATTCACAAAAGGGTTATGTGAAACCCCTTCCCAGCCGAGGCACTTTAAACTGTCACAACTCCTTCCTTAAAGATGCACCCAAGGAGCTATTTTAATTCTGTGTTCCCAAGACTGTTTTTAGATTTCAGGAAAGATAATAAAAATAAAAGAAAGCTCTTCCTCCTTGCAATGAGGCAAGAAACGACCTCCAAAGTATCTTCTGGAAGGAGGGAAGCTGTTTCATTGGATACTCAATTTGTGAGCATGAGAACGAAGACATATGCTAAGAGATACTGACAGAGTCATCGGCATTCTTTACATTGGCGTTCCTCTCAAATTTACAAATATACATCTCTGTGTTAGCAACCTGCTTCATCCACATCTCATTTATGGCGGCAGTGAAAGTAGAGTTTTTGAAAGCTTTTGCTTTTATATCATATTCTGCACACAATTTAACCCAAATAGTTTCAGTTACTTGTTTTTAATGTTTTGTGGCTTTTTATGTCTTGCCCTACCTTTGGGGAAATCCAATTATAGTGGTGAAGGAGATCGGTTTTTGTCAGGTAACAGTTTATAATGTTATACACAAAGCTCTCAGCAACAGAATAAGGGACTTCTTTCTCCAATAAATCATCTAAGATGTCAGTCCACCATGTAGCTCATGTGAAATCAATGAAGGATACCTCAGGGGCTGAAAGAGGATGTGTTCTCTACTAATGCATTGCCAGCTAGTTGAGCCGTGACATAACATTCCTGTAAGTAAGTAATGCATGTTTCTTAATAACCCGTTAGTAGTGCTTTGTCTTTTTGTACTTATTTGACTTTCAGATAAATATGTACTGCTATTTGCTCTGTTACATTTAATTTTACTAATATACAGTGTGAAAACAAAGGCAGTAGGGCTCATTTTATGCTGTATGATTCCCAAATAATCTCATCTGTTACCTAATTGAGTCTGCCTTCCAAAATGTTAAACAGCTTATATATTATAGTAGCGCTGTACATGGGGTGTTCTGTGATGGCTGGTATGTTACGAAGCTTTGGATCCCCCTGGTGGATCAATCCCGTGACCTCAGGAACCCATATCAGAATCTTTCCACAGACGCCTGTCAGCCCAGCAGGTGCAACACATGTGCAGACAATGAGGAATGAGACGAGCTCTATAAAAAGGAAATGCCTACTCCAACTAATCGCAAAGTACCTGAGGGGGAGTGCAAGGACAGTGGCAGGAGAACTGTTTCGAGTGAGCAGACAGCAGAGAACAGACGCTGGCACACCGGCCATTGTTTACCCGGCTTGACTATTGTTTGTTTGCAGATCCGATTAGACATTTGAAGGACTGGTCGACGACGCTGATTACAAATATGACCCTTAATTCCGAACTACAACCACGGCTTTGGATTTTGATTTTGATTATTTTTACCCGTAGTAAGTGCTTTAGGAAATGGTTTAGTAGCCCTGAGGTAGATTGGGACTCCCTCTGCACATTTAGTCAGTGCCCTACACAAGGGCTGGGTTTGATTTAGTTTTACAGCCATTTTCAAAGCTCCCTTTGTTTCACGCCTGTCCATTCACCCATATCCACTGGCCTCGAGACACCCCTCATGTCACAATATATATATTATATATATATATATATATATATATATATTTAAGCTATGACAAGTAGTGGCTTTATAGTTTTTGACTTCTACACCACTGCTCTCAATCTGAGCTATGTTATGTTCTATAGAAATCAAGTTTTAGCTTTAGATTATGTTTAACCTAGCAAAACACTGAGCAGACTGAACTGCACCACGGCATTGAGAGTGAGGTTCCCAGCAAACCCCTATCAAAGGTTATGGTGTTCATTTCTCAGGAGGAAGGAGCTGACCCTAAGAGAAAGCTCTCCCTATGGAGAATGGAGTAATCTGTGTCCAGATGCTTAAAAGGGATGGATAAATAAATGAGACCATTGTGGACTATCTAGTGGACTGCAGCCAAAAGATTAAAGGCAAGGGACTTGAGAGACTTTAGGGAGATTCACAAGTTTTCAAATCCTGGGATTTTACAGATTTTTTTCAGATATTTTTAAATGAATATCTGTTAAAGATTGACAACAAGAACTGAAACATTTACACATCCCTCAGAGAGCTGTAATCACAAAAAATCCATCTGGTAAGTCTGGTAGGTTTCTTTATCAGTCTTTTGGACAAAGTATTGTGAATGTTGAAAATGATTTTTTTCTAATATTTCGACTGAATGGATATCTCTGTGGCTGACTGGAGACAATATGTCCTTTCAATGAGTTTTCCCACATCTGAAAAATTAAACCAAGGAACTACAATAAAATATTTGCATAATACTCCCCCCCTACCATTCCTTGGACACATGTACCTTGTTGTCTAGGCACTGAAGCAACTGAATCAACAGCAGCTGCTTCAGAGGCACTTAATATTTATCCAAAGGACAGATCATAAGGAGTTAAAGTAACCAGTTAAGGGTAACAGACAGAGATACATAAACAGTCAGGGATTACTTTGCTCTTCAACTGTGAACCTTATGCTGATATGCCCTTTTCCTCAACCTTGCCTGAATTACTAGCTTGCTATACTGTTCAGAAGAAATAATGAGGAGATGGAGGTCAATGTCTCAAAACATACAACAACAACAACAATAAAGGAATTCAATATCAAAAACCACAAGATGGTGGTAAGCCACAGCATCAATGCAGTGAATGGTTGTGGGGAGCAGGGACATGGCAGCTTGCCTTCACACTCAAATTCCCCCTCGAATTGTGACATTATCTGAAATTGTATAGCCAATGAATTCACTGAAAATAGTGCAGGCAGTGTGGTTTGTCATTCTTCTTATTGAAACGCGGGTGTGCATGCTTGGCAGATATGTGAGCAGTAGATGTTACAGACAAGAGTGTTACATGCAGAAAAAAGTGAAACCATTATTATTATTTATTATTATTATTATTATTATTATTATTATTATTATTATTTATTTCTTAGCAGACGCCCTTGTCCAGGGCGACTTACAAACCATCAAGTTGTCCTTGGAATTCTGTGCCAATCCACTGCACTGTTCCTGCGTCCTTGAGAAAAACTGTGATACACTAAACTGCTCAGAAAATAGTTTAATCAGAAGAGTGGGGAATACCACCAGCAGAGTGGTGAATTCTGCTATGACCCTATGAGAACACAAATCACAACAATGTTTGTCCCTCTGTTGTGTCTGTAGTGTGGTCTTTGTGTTGTAGGGAGGGGAATGCTGGACTGGTCTCTGAGAAAAAGAAAGCTAAAGATTCCATAGCCCGGCCTTAGATTTATCATTAAGCCAACACTTGACCTTACAAATAATTTGACTCTCATTCATATAATGAAAGCATTGATAGTATTTAAACCATACATCACACAGACCTTTTTCAGTGTGAGAAATTTATATTGCTTTCTTTTTCTTCTTTACACAATGACTACATTTTAATAAATAAAACAAGAGATACTGTGTCTCCGTACAGGCATCCTACAATGTTTTGTGGTGATTTACATTTAAATACAGTCACGTAAGAATATTGAATAAATGCAGCTTTGGTGTTTTCATAAACGTAACAGCAGGGGAAACCTTTAGTGGCCTGCTCAGCTGGGTGTTTGAGCCCTTTTTATTAGTTCTTCCAGCCGAGTGCCAGCTAGGGGCTGAATAAAAGTAAAGTCTATGACACAATTACTCTTTTGACAGCTGACATACAGCATTTTGGTAATCAGTAAAGCCTAGTATGTTCTTATATGGAGGGCTGTAATTCTGTATTGCCTGTACTTTTCAGTGCGATAAAGAAACTGGTCTGAGTGGTCTGAGTGAAACCAAAGACCATTAAATACAGTGACTAATGAAGACTTTGATCATTCAGTTTTAAATAAGCAGCATATTTGAACATATACACTCTAACCTGTAAGGCATTGCCATAATCAAGCACCACAACACATGAAAACCTACCATTATAGTGTACAGCCCTGTAAGAATCTCTTCCTTAGTCATGTAAGTGAACTGAGCAAGGATGCATTGAATGATTTCAGAGTTTGAATTATAACTATGGCTGGCAAAGGAATGGACTGTAGGGGCATCAGGTTGAATAGCCTGGCCTGAGCGAAACCCAGATTACAATGTCAGAGAGCTCATTCATCAGGCAGCGCGGTGAAGTGAGAAAGAAACCTCGGCAGAAGAAAGGTGTTATTAATGCCGAGTCAGGGGACGCCCCTGAAAGTCAGAATATGCACAAGCCACTCTGGCTGGTCTGCAGGCCTTCATTTTTGGTATAAGACTCTTTCATTTCGCCAATAGCATTCCACATGTGATACCAGCAAATGCAAGACTTAACAAAAGAAAAATGTAGAACCTGAGGGCTATGTTTGATTTACCTTCTGTAAGACAGAGAATTGTCCTATTCAGCATAATGTGGGTGCCTAGTGGTGTAGATAACCTTTAAATGGGATCAGCTGGAATTCGTGTTATAGCTATTAGGGACGCATAGGTACAGGTGTGTTAGTGAGTGAGTATAATACATGTTTCTGGGCCAGCTTGTTGGGTGACTGAAATATCTTGGTATAAAACAGCAACCATGGAAATAAAGTTAAAAGCATTTATCAAGGCCTGTGTAATGAAAGATTAATCTTTTCATGAGTTTCTCTTGTTCCTTTGACCTTCCTGCTACTTAAATAAAGGTTTATATTGTAAAGGGATTATGTAACACCCAGTAACAGGGAAATATTTTCCTCTTTGATGCCTTTCATGGTCTGTCATTGTGGCCTTTCTAAATCCTTTCTGAAGAGATTAAAATCAAGAGTTAATTGTTTTTTTTTATGGTTTTGAAAAAGAAAATGGATTCCCTGAATTCTCAGCCGGGTGCAAAATTTACATTTTATTCCAGGACTTTAATGGAGGAATATAAGGGGTAGCCTATTTAATGTATCTCTCCCTACCGTATCCCTCCTGTTTACTCATTCTTAAATGTTATCCTTGTTTCTCTTTCAGTGTTTACTGCTCATATAGTGTCTGTGAAGCTGAATCTTTTCTTTCTGTAGGATAGGTCCAATAATACAAACAGTGGATTTGCATGACTCCAGTTATAAGTACTGTTTGAAGAGAGCGCCTCCAGTAAAAATATAATATCTAAGCACTTGGTAACATGCCCCTGAGACTCTGACTTTCAGAAGTCAGGTTCAAGGACTGGAGGCTCAAAGTGAACTTAGATTGGAATATTTGCTGATTTAGTTTATGGATTGCTATTATATTTGATCAACTGCCTGATATATTTGGAATGTATTTGTTGTTTCTGACAGATTGGAATACAAGTAAGATACTCTGCTCAAGATTTAAAGTTGGGAAAATATGTCAGCATATGAAGACCAGAATGGGGTATTATCCTGATCTACTGGAGGGAAATTCATTCTCCTCTCAGAGACTGAAGTTTCTGCTCTCCTCCTACGTCACAAACCTACAACGTGTGCCCTGGATCCTCTCCCTTCTTGCCTCTTCCAAGCGACCGCTCCTGATCTTCTCCCCTTCATCTCCTCCCTCCTCAACATCTCTGGCTGTTTCCCCTCTGCATTTAAACAAGCTGCTGTCATCCCACTGCTCAAGAAACCAACCCTTGACGCCACCTCTCCTCAGAACTACCGCCCTGTCTCCCTACTCCCCTTCCTCTCAAAGACTCTCGAGCGTGCGGTTCACTGTCAGCTCTCTGACTTTCTGTCCCAACATTCACTCCTTGATCCTCTGCAATCCGGCTTCCGCACAGCTCACTCCACTGAGACGGCTCTCCTGGCAGTCACTGACTCCCTCCGCCGCGCTCGGGTGGCCTCCCTCTCCTCAGTCCTCATCCTCCTTGACCTCTCCACAGCATTTGACACCGTTGATCACTCCATCCTCCTCTCCTGCCTCCATTTCCACCTGGATGCACTCGCACCACCTCAAGCTCAACCTCTCCAAATCGGATCTCCTGTTTTTCCCCCACTCTTCCTCACCTTCTGCTGACCTCCCCATCTTAACCCCATTGGAATCCACCACACTCTCTCCTTCTTCTTCCACTAAAAATCTAGGAGTCACCCTCGATCCTGCGCTCTCCTACACCCAGCACATCACCACGCTGACACGCACCTGTAGATTCTTCCTGAGCAACATACGCCGCATCCGTCCCTTCCTCACCGACTACTCGACTCAGCTGCTCATCCAGTCACTGGTCCTCTCCCGCCTGGACTACTGCAACTCCCTCCTGGCCGGCCTGCCTGCAACTACTACCCGCCGCTACAGCTCATCCAGAACTCTGCGGCTCGTCTGGTATTATCTCTGCCACGATTCGCACACGCTACTCCACTGCTCCGCTCCCAACACTGGCTCCCGATACCGGCACGCATTCAGTTCAAGACATTGACCCTCACCTACCGCTGTCTCGACAACACTGCACCAAGTTACCTTCAGACCCTCGTCTCTCCATACATCCCCTCCAGACCACTGCGCTCCTCCAGTGCCAAAAGACTAACTCTGCCTCCTCTCCACTCTCCTTCCTCCAGAGCCACTCCTTCTCATCCCTGGCCCCTAAATGGTGGAACGACCTGCCCACCGAAGTCAAAACAGCACAGTCCTTGACCTCCTTCCGGCGCTTACTCAAGACGCATGTTTTCCAACAGTACTTGTAATATTAGTCCTTTATCCCTGCTAGACAGCACTTCTCAGTTTTATTATGCTTCTTATGTTTTTGATTTTGTTTTCCTCCTTGCTCCCTTTCCCGTAGCCCTTGACTGTGACCCTACATCTTGACAGCACTTAGCTTTTACCGTCCAGGATGTAGGACCTCACTTACTGTACTTGCTTGTTTAAATTGTAAATTGGAATTTGTAAAATGTATTTTGAACTGCTATGTTTAGTTTAATTGAATTTGTAATGATTGATGCCTTTTACTTAACTGTATTTTTGCACTTTGTTTTACACTTATATTGTAAGTCGCCCTGGATAAGGGCGTCTGCCAAGAAATAAAAATAATAATAATAATAATAATAATAATAATAATAATAATAATAATAATAATAATAATAATAATAATAACAAAAGATCCCAACAGATAAAGATCTAGGGAAGGAATCTAAACCCAATCACCAAATGGAGAATCTTTAATTAACTATTGGTAGAAATGCATAATGGTACAGATAAGAGCTGAAATAGAAATTCTACGCATGCAAAGGTAAAAGAAAAAGCATTCTCTTGGGAATATGTATGCATGTCTTGGTTCAACCAAAAATGTTCTCCTTGTGAAACCCAATTGACACAAACAGTCTCTCTGTTACTTGATGTTAACACATAAGATATTCATGAAGTGCATAAATAAGCTATACAACTGGTTCTTGTGAAGCATTTTCAGTTACTTGGCTTACTGATTGAGAGGTTAAAAAAGATTAAGGTCAGATTCTCCCCAGTTATGACTAGTGAATTGAAATGATCCAACTAATTAGAGAACCTTGTAATTAGAGAGTGCAGAGCTTTGCAGAGCTGTGGTGGCCTTGGGACTACCTACTGCTAATCAAATTATTGTAGTGCTATGGGGACAACTGTGAAATTAAGCACTGCAAGGTATCAGGGATCCAAAGAAATACAGGTGGACTGAATAGCAGTTAAAGATCAGAGCAGCTGGGTGAGGCTCTGCCTTTTTCACAGCGAGTGAAAGCGAGAAGGGACACATGCACCCAGGGACACAAATGGAAATTGGGCTTCAAGGCATTCAAAACAGAAAACAGGAGACATTACTTCACACAGAGAGTAGTCACAATCTGGAACAAACTCCCCAGCAATGTGGTAGAAGCTGAAAATTTGGGAACATTTAAAATCAGACTGGATAGGATCCTTGGATCACTCAGTTATTAATGGACACCAAACGAGAACGATTCCATGATTCTATTGCTCCAATTTCACTTACTTCTAGCCTGCAACGTTTCTTAGCAACTGGTCTCCTTGTTTTCTGTTTTTAAAAATGATGGAAAACTATAGAAGGACACAGAGCTACAGATGTCCACATCCTTATTATTATGATTATTTATTAAATTATCAGATGCCCTTATCCAGGGCAACTTAAAATTAATTTTAACATTATTCAAGTGTCTTAGGGCTACCTAGACTTGACTAAAGCAGGACTTTATTTTCACTTTTCACTCATTGGTTTGATAACTTTTCATAGACTTGTATTCCACCATTTTGCTAATCATTTTTGGAAAGGGATCTTTAGTAGGATACAATCTGAAGTTACATCAAATAATACCACACACTATACCAGTTAATTGTATGACTCTAAATGAAATAAGTACAGCTGCAGCTTTTAATGCTGAGTTCCAACTGAAGTGCCTATTTCAGCCACAGAAAGAATCATGTTTCATCTTTTAAAAAACACCATTGTCTCTTGATATTGAAAAAGAGTGTATGGTGTAATCTCCGATAGTTAGATGCACTGCAGTATGTTATTTTCAGAATATGAAAGTAATTCAATATGATCAGTTTACAAAAAGGAAATAAAATACCAAATATTTGTCAAAAACGTGGGAGTTCATTTCTTTCCTGAACATTTCATCTCGTAAGAATCTTTCTCATGTGCCTCCAAACAATTACATTCCATTGTAAACCCTTCAGGTTTTTTTTTTTTTTCCAGTTAGATTTTCTACAGTTCTGTTATGGAGCTGACATTGTACTGTTCACATGGTATTATTTCCAAACTCCCAACACACTGTTTATGGAGTAAACTTTGCTCAGTCAATTATTTATTGGGTCTCTCAAGTGGCGTTTCCTTCATCAGTATAAACTGTTTGTAAGAATAAATGACAATTTAAAGAATTTGCTTAAAAAAACCCAAACTGAAATAATTATCTGACAATAGTAGTAGTCAATTTGTCTATTGTTCAGCCCTGTTGGACCAGCTATCTTTCAATCTGTGCTGAATAAAGTCACTTTGCTGAATTTGTCTCTCATTCATATAATATGTCTTGCTATATGCCTCTACTTTGCCTCTTTTCTGACTCCAGACTTGTTTAATCTGATCAATCTGTGGAGAGAATTACTGTCTATCTTTATACTGCTGTTAGCTAAATCAGAATTGCATATTTGGAATTGTGTCCTGTCTCCAGCTCTAATTTTAGAAAGTCCATCCCTTTCTAAAATCAAATAATTTTTGATGGAAAGAGGAAAGGTCCCACTGACATTAAACACAGACATCAAAGAAAAATATTCCAGGAACACACATAATTTCTATAGCAGAAATAATGAACACAGATCAAAAATACCGTATAGAAATATTGATACTGGCCCTGCATAATGCTTCCAACAAATCCCTTCAAACGGGGAATTCAGTTGCGTTAGCAGCTGCATCTCCTATGAAGATTTTATTACGTAGTTTTGTTAATTAAATAGCTACAACTGTTCATTAAAGAATCCACAAGAATACCTCCTGGAGCAGACAATACGCTGCTTTTCATCAACTACAATACAGACAATCAGATGGGACACAGTCTGAGAATGAATTACTGCAGGGGGAACGAAGGATGGCTGAATTTTGTCAACCTGTCTTGGATTTCACAATGGCTGGAGATTCTGCAGTGTAGAGTGCCAAGGGACTTCTGATGTCCACAGCTTGGACAGGGACGTAAGCCTTCAATTACCCAACCATTGTTCATTTTAAAATGTATTAACCGAAAACCTCTAAGTGGCTAGAGGCCTGCACATTTCCATTTCACTTTGCACCTGAAACTTCCCTGATATCTACTATGCATCCTTTAATAGCTAGCATCGGACAGAATTGGGCAGAATGTCTTAAAAAAAAGCCTACAGAAAGGTTATAGTGTCAATCCCGTAGAACTATTTTATCATGGCAGTGTGCAGAACCTCAATTCATCAATCAGCATCACCCTATTTAATGATACTGCATCTACTGATGCAGAATGAAAATTGAAAACATCTGCATTTTGTTTTTGACACCAAGCATTAGATCAGATATTAATGCTGTAACAACTGCAACTGCTGTCACAACACCTATCTTTTGTACATATAATCTGTGACTGCATGAAAGGGATCAATATTTTCCAATCAATTGAAAACCCATGTTGGGTACAGTCTCTAACGATCAGCAGGCATTTAAATCACAGAAATAATAATGTCCTTTTGGGATGCGGCAATCACCTGAGATGCATTAAACAAGGTGAAATGCCCCTCACAGTTCTCACTTCAATGCCCCCACAAAAGCAAAAGGGCATTTGATCTGAAAAATTGGACTGCATTGGGTCCACCATTAACGATGTCGAATTGAATTACTTCTCACTGATGCAGGACAGATGCCCCACACTAGCACACCTTTTTGAAGAGTGCTATGATCTCGCTTAACTGACAAACTCATTTTTTCCCCCTGAGCATTATTTGTACAGAACTGAGCCCAGAATATTTTCCTCTCTACTGTTCCTTTTTAAATACAGTGTGCCAAATTGAGTTTTTCCCATTTCTTTTTTTTTAAACCCACTTCTCTGGCCGGTAAAGGTGGAGGATGGAAGATCAAAGCGTGTTCTCTGATCTCCCTGTCTAGTCAGATCCTCTTTGCAGCTAATGCATCTATGCAGAGGGTGTTGGCAAGGTATTTTCTCAGCAGGAGGATGGAATTTATTACAGACATGACCAATGTTTAGCGTTTCATCTCGACCATGGGATCCCTGCTGCTACTGTGTTTCCCCCAACACCTGGGTACAGACTAATCTGGTGTAAGAGCAGCAAACTGACTTGCTGCTTTTTGCATCCCTTCATTTCCTGTAAGCTTGCAAGATTTGCTCAGTTACAGCACTTCCGAAAGCCATATAAAAAAGCAACAACAAAAAACAGGGTGAAAAAAAGCCCAGTGCGCACAACTCAGATCGCAAGTTTACTTCTCAGTTGCACTACACACCTGCTATTCACAGCTCTTTTGCTGCAGTTGCTTTTTAGTTGTGTACACACACTGGATAACCTACCATATTTTTTGATGCGCATGACTGTAGGACTTATATTTTCTCGTTTCTATAGCCTTTGATTTTGGGAATGGGTTACCCACTGGAAAAAGGCAGCAGCCAAACAAATAACAATAAAAATAGATTGAACACCTTGGGAAAGCATTCCCCCAATTGAATGGCATTCAAACTTTCATGAACAATTAATTCTCAGATAATTTACTGCACTGCAGCACACAATGGTTTATCTGGGGGCATTGCAGTATGTGCCGCTTCAAGGGTATTTAGTCATGATGAACTGAGCTATTTGTTCAGTCATTGCCCTAGTGGTAATATCCATACTCTTGTAAAACAAATTTGAGGGATTAAAACTACCCAGTGTGGTGAAAACACTTGTACTAATCACATCATCAAGTACTGTTTCAAATCACATCTAGTAATGCTGGAGGTTTTCGGTCTCTTGATAAGACCTTCTACCATACAGCATGTACTGCACTGTGCCATGGGAGAGGACTCGAGTGAAACATAACTCTGGGAGACATTATCTACCTGCTTTGCTGTGCTATGCTGTGGCTAGCCACATTAAAAATGAAAAGCGGATCGAAGTGCTGAGCCATCCCGTTGCACCATTTCAGACTTCTCTGGGATTCAGGAGGGCACATATCAAAATTGTGTCCAGGGCTTTCTTGGGATCAGACAGCAGGGTCGTTAACGATGGTGGTGCGCTAAACCTCCTGTAAGATTCACTTCTTATTATTAATTACTGATCTGCCCTCTAGCACTATCACCTGTTGGGGGCTGATACAGTTTCTTAAATAATCTCAGCAGAAAGCTAGGAACTTTGCTGCTGATGAGGTGGAAGACAGGAAGTGGCCACTTCATGTAGTCTTTTCCCTTTCCAAAGATGTTTAATCCTAGCCTAGCCCCTGCCAATTGTGTATTAACAGCATACTTTATGAACCCAGCAGTCTTCAGAATTGTATTCTTCCATTAAATCAAAATTAAACCAATAATCCAGCTGCATTGTTTGGTTCTTAACCTCCGCCAAGTAGCCAGGACACCTGACATTGTTTTGCTAAGTTCAGGTACATGTGCTTTTAATAAACAGCAGACAGAGCTTGAAGACCGGTGACTGACACTTGTAAAACTAGGGATCCACAAGTGATAAAACAGCCATGCTCCTTTACAAGACATCAGCATTACATCCAAAGACTCAACAATTCAACGTAGATTTTGAAAACAAGGCCTAATTGATTGGTTTGAACTTTGGACTGGATTGAATGTTTGCTAACTCAAGTTGTTCTATGACATTTCAACCTAATTCTGTCCTACACATCTTGGAAGTGTAAACTGAAAAGTTTCTTTAGTATTAAAAATCATTAGTCATATCGACACCAAGGAGTATAAAACCACCATAGAGTCAGGTTTCTGATAACTGCTAGAATATGCCATGAGAAGCAAGCAATGAATAACCTCTGCACGGATCAAGCCTTTGGGGTCTTCCTTGCAACATAAAGCTTAGTATATTGACAGGCTAGAATCCTCATCTGTCAAGCATTTTCTTTATATATATTTTTTTCCTGAGCTACGAACTACCTGATGGAATCAATAATTGTCTTAATTTGTGCAAATGTAACCATTTCTTAATCTGTTCATGATTGGGAGATACTTTTGAAATCTGTGGGACCGTGGTCTAGATAATGGAACTTGATTTAGATTTAAATCAAATAGTCTCTATGCATTCAATGGCAATTTCTGTAATTATGAATTGGGTGCCTTCTCTGCATGCAGGGGGTTATTGGTTTTGCTTTCCTGTTTCACAATTGAAAAGTGATAACTTTGTCAGGTCACAATAAAACCTGAAATGAACTCATTATCCCCTGTTTAGAGCAATATTTGAACAGGGGACTTTAATCTCCAAGTCATAGTCAATTAACTGCTTGCTGTGATTATAATTTATAGTAAGAAAGCCCCCTCCCAGTACACACCATCTGAAGCAACCCTCACCATACTACACACATCCCAGTGCTCTTGTCAGGACTACGATCTTATATAATGGAAGCACATTTTTCATTAAGAAAAGTCATTAGAAGTCAGAGAGACAATTAGATGTCATTATGTAACTATAATGAAAGGGAAATTGTCTCCATGTTTTAATCAAAGCCGCATCTTTCCTGGGAGCTTGCTTGCTTTTATTTATTTATTTAATTAATTATTTAATATGTGGTAATCAATCTGGAATTCAGCATTCTCTGCTGCTGAAGGGCCAGTGTTTTGGAAGAGATCCTTTCAAAAAAATGTTTTAGTGTTATTAGTAATAGTAGGAGTATCAGTAACACACAAATTTGGAATAAAACAAGATTTTAACACACAATTCCTCCCACAAAACAATGTATTTTCAGGCAAGAGATGTATGGCTTTACTGTGCCTTCAAAATTAGCCTATCCAGTTCATCCCAGTGGTGTTTTGTGAGTTTGAGGGTAGGGTTTTGAGCAACCCCATGAAATGTCTTCAAAGGGGCACTCTGTGAACCACTGGCACAACCACTACATAACAAATACAAATGGAAGGATATATGAATGTGTAGTATACACAGAACTTGAGATGAGTACAGCACATTATACAGTGGGGAGTACAATGCAGACTGACATAGAATAGAACAAGTGCTTTTCCTCACTGTTTACAAATATACTTTTTCTCTGACCTAAATAAATGCATTTTCTCTTTATGACAAAACAAACAAGAAAAACGAGTTCCACCCAGAGAAGGCGTTATACCAATTTCTGTTGCGGAATTCCTGTCAAATGAACATGATTCACTCAGTCACTGTATCCAATCTAATACAGCATGCTTGGTTACCCACCCAGAAGTGAACACTATAAAAATCAGACAGCCTGAGCCTTGCCCTTGTGAAATCTTACCTTGGACAGCATGTTTCCTTTTGATATCTGTATGGCACAGAGGACTCTGGGTCATGGTCCTAACCTGGATTGTCCTCTTCTTTCTGACACACAAAAAAAAAAGAGCCCTCAAAATACTGGAGACTTCTAGGAATGATTCTCAAATCAAATGTGTCCATTTACTCATTAGTTCCTATAAAACATTTATCATTTTCAATGGATACATTTATCCATAGCCAATGGTAAATGGTAACTCACTCTACCTGAATTCTCTGTCATTCCTTTTAATGTTAATGAATCCAACGGTTCTCCTAGTGCCAACAATTTGTGAAACCCAAAAAGGCATCTGCCAGCAAACTTCCCTATCATATTGTGAATCATGATGAATATAGATTTTGTAGATTGTTATTAAATAGGATTACAGCAACAATCTACACAGGATTGGCAGAGCTTCTTGGAATAAAAAATTTGGAAAAAAATGCAATAGGAAGCAGAAGTCTTAATATGAATCGGTAATGTATGTATGAGACTGTAATGAAACTAAAAGCTGCAATCATATTTTGCAAATTAATCTCATGGCAGGTGGTACTGTTCTTTGGATGAAGGCCAGATGTGTACACCTTGCATGTGGTATATTTGATAAAGAAAAAAATGTGGTATATTAGGAAAATGTGAAGTTACATCTGTACATTCCGTATACCTTGCTGTAATAATTGAACATCATAGTAACATACCTGCTTGGTGCACTGACATTCAATGGGACCCTGCCTTCAGTTTGCTATGTGTAATCCCGTGCCATAGGGCAAGCCAAATTATCATTTAGAGATTTCATTAATTAATTTAAAGATATCGTCAAATATTTCAAGATCTTTAAATGCTTTACAGATATGTTCAAATATTTCAAGATATCTTCAAATCATTTCAGATCTCTATATCATTTAAAGATATCTGCAAATCATTTAGAGATATCTTATATAAAAGTAAATTTTGAGATATCTTTAAATGATTTGCAGATATATTGAAATTATTTAGAGATATCTTTAAAACATTTAGAGATATCTGCAAATAATTTAAAGATATCTGCTAATTACTTCCTGTTCATTTCGAGATCTCTCTAAATCATTTCGAGATATCTGCAAAATCATAAAAGGCTGTAGTAATCTCTGTGTTTCAGGGGCACTTTTTTAAAGACCTGGGCTTGCCTTTCATGTACAATAACAGCTTTGGAATTAGCCCCCATACCCCAGGACACCGACTCTGGCTCTCTCTCTCTATCCCTTTTTAGATTCTCCTGCAGTGTGTTTCAAGGATGGAATTAGCTGGCGTTGCATTATAAATAGCCTAAATCATCCCACACATTCCTAATAATCACTCTAAAGCAGGAAATATTCAGTCTGTACTGAATGAGGAAGCAGGGCAGTGCTTGCATATGCAATTCTCAAATCAGGAATTACTGAGTTTCTAAAATCACCAAATTGTTTGCAAAGGGATTAGCTATCATTGAAATATAAATGTTTTTTTGTATAATTACTTTAATTCCCAACCCCCCATTATTTATTTATGAATGGGGGGGGGGAAAGGCAGTTGTGAATAGGTTCAGAGAGAGTAGGACATTTAATTGTGTTGTGATGTTGAATGTAAATCGGGTAATGTTTATATGCAAATTGGATTCTCATGCCAGGTCAGCACATTTACAACATGTTTACACAACTGAGGTATATAAATACAGAAGACGCTGCTGTTTTCTATTCAGACTCTGAAATTCTTTTTCTGCAGTTGAATGTGCCTGCTGGTACTCTGCGCAGAGAACAAAGGTAAACCCAGAAAGGGGGAAGAACGTGACCAGATTATATCAGGACAAAACACTTTCCATATTGGTTCTCTGCACTGCCACTGAATCCCAGGTAAAAGCTATAATGAGAAAGATTACAACAAACGTTTACTGGAATGCATCTCCATGGTTAAAACTTTGAATGAATTGCATTTTGCTCCCAAAGGTTCCCGGTAGGATTGAATAATTTGCTGATGAGGGGGCTGGGGTGACTAAAGAAAGAAATGGAAAAATGGAATGAGAAACAAATATGTATAATTTCACTTACGTTATATTTGCTTTCAGTTTCCCTCTAAATTGAAGAGGTCATATATCAAAGAGATCTACATAATACCACAATGCTATCTCTTTCTGGGACTGGGTAATCAAATAAGTAATTGTTGTCAACTTTAGAAAGTTGGCTGCACTTCACTGTAAAGCAGTAGCTATAGCTATAGACGACTCTGAAAACAACTACTTTAGCATTGTAGATAAGTAAATTTGCTTATTTGCCCAGAATAACTGAGCTGTTCTTTTTCTTATTCATTCCCTGTGTGAAGAACCATAGCTACTAACACAAACTGAATTATAAATCCATCCTTTTTATTCCAGCATACATAAAAAGGGTGCTCCCGGTATAATCTCGGGAGAATAAAAATGGGGGAGTAAAACCTACTTCACCATACTTAAATCACACACACACACACACACACACAACATCTTGAATATTTTTATGAAATGATGAATAATTAAGCATCATTTCTCCATCTAACTATTAATGTAATGCATCCTAGGTTGAGAATATAGGCTCAACCATATCTGGACTGCAACAAGCTGACTTTGACAAGGATGGTCTAAGGGCAGTACACAAGTGTGCCAGCTCTGAAGTAATGTGTCAACTTGTGCTCCTTAGCTCCAGTATTAAATCTATAGGCAGATTGCCTGGCAGTGTACATTTTGGAGCATTTGTTAACATTATCTTCATCTCCACAACTGGAGGTGAGCTGCATTGCTAAACATTTGGCAATTAAACATTCTGAGTTGTAAAATGCAGAAAACAATAATTGTGGATTTCAAATTTACAAGAAAAATCTAAGCCTACATATGCATATTTTCACAGTCAAACTGGCAGTTAATTTGCACAACAGAAAAGCTTCACTCAGCTTCAGTTTCAGCAATATGTCTATTGCACATATGCCATTCTATTCCATGGCATGGTACACAATAAAAATGCAAAGTCTGCACAACCAGCTGAGTAAAACTGGAGCAATTTGTTATGCACTAGCCTGCATGTCCCACATTATGCAGCCCTAATAAGGGAGCAGTGTGGAAAAAAATTCAATAGGGTTAAATTAGCCACCCAGGGATTTTATTAACAATATCTCACAAAATATAGTATATCGTACCTTCTCCATCAAAGAAAACAATACATACTCAAGAGATTTATGATCAGCCTCACCATCTACCATTTTGATTTCCATTATAATATGACTACGTAAATAGATCCCCCAGTGGCACAGAGCACTTCATTTCCAATGACCGAAATGAAATTAAACAGAATTATCTTTTAAAATCGGTACAGTAAATAGAAAATTACATTTTTATTATTGGTGTACTCCTCTTATCTCCTTCTCCCCAGTCAATTAGCTGCCTGCGCTTGCTGTTTGTGTGCTTTACAGAAGACCCTGCGCTGGCCTGATAGGCTTCACGTTCCTCAGCTTATTGGATTCCATTATATTCCCCCCCTGGGTAGTGTACCTGCAGCCCGAGCTTGACAACTGAGCACAGGCGCGGTGTGCTGGTAATGGCTTCTGTTTGTACAGTGAAGCTTTGATGCTGGCACATATCAAAAAGAAAGGGTGAGTTATTTTTGCTGTACATAACCTCAACTTGCCTTTGCTTAAGTCAATTAATGCCTGTCTATCCCCTCTGTCCCCCTTTTTCTCCAAATCATAACACTTGCCTGTTCTAAATGTATCCTGAAGAAGGCTTTCTAGTAAAGAAAATAAAAAGATGCATATAAGAGGGAACATTTGTTTTTTGATTAACATCTTTAATTTGCAGTCATTAAAATTCACTTCCAACAACCTGAGTGTGTATTGCGCAGTTAAATGCATGCATCGCATCTACACCCTGTCTCCTTGCTGGAAAATTCAGCAGGAGTGCTGCTAAGAGGAGAGGAGGAAAATGGAAACAAAGCAATTTCTCTCCTCCACTCATCAGCTGTTCATTGGTTACCCCCAAGAATTTAGAAAGTCTGATGTAATTGTCATAAACAAACATCTAAGGGGCTCTAAACCTACAAGGTGATAAGATGTCATACAAAACAAAGAACTTCATGCAGCTGCACTTTTTCTCAAATGGGGGCTTTCCCTGTGCAGTAGGTGTTGACAAAAGCACTAATAATATGTGCTGAATGTATACAATAACAGCTATAATGATTAGTACTTCAGCTCAACTAAGTGTTTGCTCACTGGGACATGGGACATGGTTACTAGCCCCAACTGATGACGGTGCATGTAAAAAATTATTTGCATATGCAAATACAATACCTGTACTTACTTCACTTGTTCAGTCATTTCATACAGATTCTGGACCTGTCTAATATGGTTGTTTTCCTCTTTTTCAAAAAAGCAATTTTGCTCATTATTATATTTCTTAGCAGATGCCGTTTTCCAGGGTGACTTACAATTGTTACAATCTATCACCTTATTTTTACATACCATTACCCAATAATACAGCTGGGTTTTTACTCCTAGTCCACAGTCCTAACCACTATTCCACAGTACTGCTCATTGAGTTTTGGGTATGTTGGCAGCTCAACAAGTGAAATGATGTTAATAAAGAAATGGAGTCAAAAATAGTTTTCTGTGTTTGCCTAAGAGCCACACAGTGCACTCACTTAAAGGCATGCCACTTTGTGCAATAGCTGATACAGACATAAGCTCTCAACTACAATCCTGAGGACTCAATTGATGGTGAGGCTTTACATTTATACATTTGTACTGGGTTACACTGTATTTAGAAGACTCACAAATTTTACACTGATAAACTCTGTACCAACATATCAACATTTTCTTTTCTTTCTTTTTATCTTTGTAGGAAGAAACTAAAAGTCTGTGCTGATAGAGGGTTCCCAGGACAAGCCTGAAAAAACCCAGATATGAGGAAACATAATAGGAAACATTATGGTCTTACAACTAAACCAAAGAAGTGTATATGTGTACCATTAACACAGTCATAGAGTTCTGATGGGTCAAAGTGATTCTGCCATTGACCCTGTAGAGTTGTGATATTTTTGTTTTATATGGAAGACTAGTTTGGCAGTGGGCTGCTGGAAGTCACAGAGTGACGAAAACTATTTTATCAGTATTTCTCTACTGCCAAATCTTAATAGGCTATTTCCAGGGATTGTGCAGCCTACATACTCTGATAAATTTGGGATTATTTCTCCTTGGCTGCTTCAGCAGAGAGATCCAGACTGCAGGCTTGCTATTGTTGAGAGGGGAGGCACAGAGCAGGAAACCAGCCTGCTTGTCACTTTCGGTTCTTCACAAAGACAAACAACGATAGTAATACTAAAGAGTCAATCCAAAATATCTTACATTTTCCGGGGGATGAGAGGATCATTGGATTTGGAAAGGGATGAGTGTTTTTGTTGCTGGGAAGTGTGAGTGCACATTAATAGGATGTGCATGAGAGAGGGCCCTTCAGAATTCATCACCCTCATGCTAACAAACTAATCCCAAGAGTTTATCAAGGCAGCCCAGTAAATAAGCTATACCATGACATCATTCTGTTGCCTGCTTAGCGTGAATAACAATGTATGGGATTATGCTGAATATATCTACATAGCTCTTTGGGTGGAGCTGTCTTCTCCCATGCACCAGAAATGACCCCCCCACTCCCTCCCAGCTTTAATTGCTCACTCTCAAACCTGTGTATTTAGAAACACTGCACTTTAAACGACCTCCTATCTCCACATCTAAAGGGGGTACCTTAACTAACAATTCAAATGACTTAAACACTCAGGACCAAATATGGGCCCTGTAACACACCTTACTGTTAATGTTTCGGGCAATTTCCATTGTTCATGAGGGGCTTTGCTTTATGAAATGCATTTCATTTTCACTGGCAACCTCAGGCGTGAAAATTGATCTTTACAATGCTCCGCTATTTCTGTTGTTCCTACATTTAAGCCCTTAAAGCACATTGTATTAGCCCAGACACAAGTGCTGTTGTAACCTACGTCTCAAAGTCATTTCCATTTCTTCTACTCCTTATGGAGAAAAGGCTTTTGGACAAAGAACCCAACCATTTTGCTTTCTCAAGATCAGGCAGATGGGAGTGCTATAGAATGATACTGATGGATGTGATTGACACTTGTAATTTGAAGAACAGCTGCAAGGGTTTGTGTTGATCAAATCAGCACAGCGGGAGGAAAATCAAGGGAATGGATTCACCCGACACAAGAGTTAGATAAAACCCCGAAAACATGGCCAGGTGAAGAGTTACACTGCCCTCTCTCTCACCATGTGAAATCAGTGTCCCTCATTTCTTCCCACAGTGCTGATTAATCAATACAAAACCATGAAGCTGTTTTTCAATTTTAACTGTCAATCATGTCATTCTTGAACTGTTTCTACATGTATTGTACCTCTCCAATAACCATCACAAATAATCCAATAATAATTTGGTTTTGCATGTGCAGCCTTAGTCCTACATAGCCAGAGTCCAGCAGATTGCACAGGTAGCTGTAAAACCTAGCATATCCAGACGGGTGACGAATTTAAGGAAAAATCTGAATAAATGACTGGAGGAACATAATGAATGCAGATGCCTCTAAACAGGTGTACT